>NW_004524768.1:4068083-4079293 GCF_000260255.1 Octodon degus | reverse complement strand
CAGCATTGGGATTACAGGTGTACACCACCATGCCCAGTTTTGATGTCCAGCTTGGTGCACCAGGGTTCTGGAGCTGGCGTGGAATGTGGTGCCATGGAGCAAACCTGAATTGTTGTTCTTGCTGGCTGTCTCCCCTGTCCCTCAATTTCTTCTTGTGTTAAATGGTGTGACAATATTTTAATGAGGCTTGAGAATTAAAAGGTGATTTGGGGGAGTGCTTTTGGACAGGGATATGGATACAGTTTATACAAATGGATGTCTAAGTCAAATTTTATGCATATTTATCTTTATATTGAGTCATATAATCCCATGATAACCCAAGGACTGTGGGGCAGAGATACTTGCTTCCTTTTAGAATGACAGAATTTGAGGTCTCAGTAAGTTTTACACTTTGGCCAGTGCTTTCCTGAGCAGGCCAGACCTTGGTGCCATTACAATGGAATGGAAGGTATCAGAGACATGCACACGAGGATCAAGAATGTGATGGTGTGTCACAGGAATGCGAAGTGACCCTTTGGTAGATGATAGGGCAGAGTCAATCAGGTAGCTGGGGGCACATTAAGGATCCTCATCTGCTTTGATGTATGTCTGAGAGTTGATTACCTGATACGATAAATGCTATTCATGTCAGGTGTGCTCACAGGAATGGAATTTATCAATGGCAATAGAAAAGGAATAGGTTATTTAGAATGTATAACTAAACCTTTCTAAATCCAACCCATGGGACCACATTTGAACTTTTCCATCTTTTGAATCTTGGAATCCTAGAATTGAAAGGGATTGTATAGTTAACCTAACTCAACCCTACACATTTCCATAACTACAGCAATGCCTGACATTATAGCATTTCAGTTTATAAAACACTTTTAAATATATTACTCATAGAGATCTGAATGTGTAGTGGGGCAAGGTGATGTAACTGGTTTGGCCAAGGTTTCACAGCTATGTGAAGGGGCAGAACAAGAGTTCAGAGACTGCTTTTTGCTAAAACTTCCTTGGAAATCAACTGCATGTCATGCATTAGGCCAGGAATCTCCTTGTGTAGAAATTGTTCTCATTCATTTCTCACCTATTGACTATGAATTCTTTATATGAAATATATTTATGTAACATCTCAAGGTAATTTATAAAATTGGTTTGAGTCTTACTCAAAGGACATCTCTTCACACACTTATGGGCCATCCCTCTGAACCCCTTGCCTTCTTTTCCTCCTCTTCTCTAGCCCCCCAGTCCTCATTGATGTGATCCTCCTCACATTTTGGCACTTTACTTGAGACATCTAACTATAACACTAACCACAGCCATAAACTTGCCCCTATCCCTCTATGGTCCTACTGTTCTTGTATGGTCTAAATCTCCAGCATAGAACCTGTGTTTGTTCTCAGATCCCTTCCCATGCTGGGTCTGGCAGACCAAAAAGCCAAAATGTGACAACAGCCTATCTGGAGTTATCACCCCATTACAACCTTACATACCCCTTGAGTTTTGCTCTGCCTTCAGTTATATACATTTTAGCTATTAATTCTGATTACTTGTTTAGTGGCCCCTGGACCTTTAACTTACTTTGTTACTCTTGGGATTCTCTCTGCCTTCTGCTTGATACAGGCATTTGTGAACCAGCATAATCTCCTTAACTAGAATCACTTGAATCCCTGAACTCTATGGAGGAACTATACCAGGGAAGAAAAGTAGGAAAACACATACATAGAGGAGCTGTGGCAAACTTTATTGCAGACCTAATGACTTTATTAAAGTACTCAGTGGCCACATTATCTAAATGAGAATCTATTGATACTGAATTCACTGTCAATTAAGACTCATTTCCTAGTCTTCAGGTATTCAGATATTCAGTATGTGTTAATTCTTTGATTGGAGTAGAGGGCTTCACATTTATTCCCAATACACATTCCTCCTGTATGACACATTGCAGTTTAGGGTATTTTTGGACTTCAATCCTATCACTTTCCTTGCTCATCCTTCTTCAAAGCCGCCAGTCGTTTAGTAAGCTGAACTCAATTTAAAAGATATTCTCAGAATCTTTTCTTGTTTTTCTCTACTTTTGCAAGTTTTCCCAATTTCCCTTTCTCTTTACCCACAATAATAAACATACCTATTTACTTATTTCACATCTTGTACATGTATACATAAAATATTTTCTTCATTTAAAGATGTAAGATGAACAAAGAGTAGCTTCATCTTAGGCTTATGCAGTCTCTATCATATGAAAATGCAGTTACAGATGAAGAAAGACCTTCCCAAGTTAATCCTTCAAAATATGATAGTAAATATATATAGAAGTAAAGTTTCTCTAGATGGAGTGGAAACTAACAATCATTACTAGATTAGAGGGATCTAAAAATCATTTATCTTCATCATTGCTGAGAAGCTGAACTAATAGAGGCACATATTCTTCTTAAAGTGTGTTTGTAACTTGGGGCTGAGGCAATGGTTCCTGCCACAAAGGTTAAGACCTGACCTGGAAGAAGAATGTGGCTCACCTGAGGCTCAGGAACAACATATGCTTAGTTCTTATATAAGGGTGAAAAGGATTAACCAGTATCTCAACATTCTATGTAAAATACATTTCAATACAATGCTATTCACCTTGTCAACTGTGTCTTGAAAGCCTCCACAGCAAACATTGTGAATATAAGACTTAGTTAAATCTAGCCTACATACATGAAGCATTAATTAAAAAATAATTTTATTGAGAAACAAATACCAATGAGACAGTTTCAAAACCAATTAGTAGGAGAGTTTCAATAATTAATACATTGCATATTGTTATCTTTGTAGTGGTTATTCAGAGTACAAGTAGCTGACATGATATCTTGTCCAAACACTATTAATACAAATCTTTCTTCTCATTGAATTAAGAGAAAGTAGCTGTGTATCTATCCTATTTTGTATATACAGATAAAAAATGGTCTTTCATTTGTATCCCCTTTCTTTGTTTAGTTTTGTCAGAGATGGGTATTCCATTGTCATTTAAATATTGTAGGTGCATGAATTCAGCAAAAGATTCCATTACAGTCCAGTAGTCTATAATAGTAGTGGGTCCACAGGACTGGCAATGTTAGAAGTTCTTGACTGGAGCCATTTACAGGCCAGCATACCAATATGGCTTCACCCCTTATACCTCGATTTTTTTTTTTACCTTTCTGCTGGATGGTTAAGACAAAGACAAAACAAGACCTGCATAACAAGAAATGTATCTTTTTTATCTGGTAAGGTCAATCAAGCTCCCTCAGGATTTATCCTGAAACCCTGTACTGCACTTTGCAGATCCTTTGTCAGTGTCAGGCATGCAGATGAGTCATGGAAATTGCCTGACCAATTCACTTTCTGTGAAAAAAATATGCAAAAATATGAATAAACAATTACATATTTTTACGCAGAAATTTATAAATCTAACCATATACAGCATTGTAGGAGGACAGTCCTGTGATATTTTTTTCTTGTCTCTTTTTTTCATTTATTATCCTTTCTTTGGTAAACATTTACTTGAGAGACATTATGGCAGTAATTGGTATGTCATGACAAGCAGTATTTATTTAGAAGTCAGGGATGACAGGCATTCCAAGTATGACCCAACTATTACACATTGCTATCTTCAGTGCAGTTGTTTAGTTCACAGGTATCATCACATAGAGTTAGTCAGGATGAGAATCCTACCAATTAACTGCTAGTTTCAAAACCTGCTGATGTTGCTCAGGATCATTTCCTTACTCATCCTGTGCGTATAAATGTGTCTTTGCCCCTGTCATGTTTCCTAGCTTTTCTCTTTTCCTTCTCTTCATTGTCTAATCCTCAAGTTCTCACTTTTCTTCTAATTGTGTTATACCTTTCTATTTTTATTTCTCCTTTTGAGTTCTTATACTATTACACATGTGGGTCTGGTTTATTTCACTTATGAGTTTATCTTCAAGTGGCATCCACTTAAATATAAATGCTTCGAGTTTATCATTCTTTATAGCTGAGTACTACTCCACTGTATAAAAATACCACATCTTTTTCATCCAATCCTCAGGTGACAGGCATCTTGTTTGTTTCCAAGATTATGGCTATCACAAATTGGGTTGCTATAAACATAGATTCACATCACTATCATGTGTTGTTTTCAGTTCCTCCGATAAAATTTCCAGTAAGGGGATAGCCGGTTTGAAAGGGAATTCCAGTCCTAGTTTTTTAAGCAGTCTCCACACTGATTTCCATAATGATTTCACCTGTCTACATTCCCACCAGCACTGTAGAAGAGTAACTTTTTCCCCACAGCCTCTCCAGAGTTCATTGTTAGGTGATTTGTTTATGGTAGCCATTCTTTCTGGTGTGACATGGTATCTCAGTGTTGCTTTAATTTGCATTTCTTGGATGGCTAGTGATGTGGAGTATTTTTTCATATAATTATTTGCTTCTTTAATTTCATCCTCTGAGAAGTGTTCTTTCATCTCAGATGCCTATATCTGGATTGCTTCTTTGAATTTTGGGACCTTAATGTTTTTTAGGTCTTTATAAATTCTGGAGAGCAGACCTTTGTTTCAGTGCTTATTAGTTAAGATATTTTTGAAATTTGTGGGTTGTCTTTTTACTTTGTTGATAATTTCTTTTGACATGCAAAAACTTCTCAATAGGAGGAGGTTCCAGTTGTTAATTATTTCAAGTGTTACCGTGTGATTTGATTTTTGTTCATGAACTCTTTGTCTACCCCTATGCCTTCAAGAGTTCCTCCTACTTTCTCTTCCAGGAGATTTAGTGTTTCTGTTTTAATGTTTAGATCTTTTATCTATTTTGAGTTTAGCTTGGTGCATGGTTATAGACCTGGGTGAAGTTTTAGTTTTTGGTGTGGAAACAGTCTGTTTTTCCAGCACCATTTGTTAAAAAGTCTGGCCCCTTTGTCAAAGATCAGGTAACTAAATGTGTTTGTAGTGGCTTCTGCATCTTCTAATCTATTCCATTGATCTTCAGGTTTATTTTGTACACGAAGCTTTTCTAGTACTTAGTATGTGGTCAAGTTTTATAATTATACCATTATGAATCATAAAGTATGATATCTAATAAGTAGTATATTAGGGATTGGCAAATGATAATCCATTTTTGTAAATAATGTTTGTTTTATAAAGTTTTGATATATGATAACATACAACACGGTAATATATAGCATACTACCTATTTGTAAGACATACTAATGTGCTACATTGTACATAATATGAAATAGCTAGTATTTGTTCTACATGCAAATATAATCTTTACATTTGTCTGAAGTTTGAGAAGGAGGTGTTTGGCTGTTTGTACAATTGAAACATTAGAGCTATAATTTGGAGACATTTCATATTGGTACTCAAAGGGAAGTACTGTACAAGACAAACTGTTCTTTTAAAACTTTGTTCTCTTGAAACTGGTTAGCTGTATGACTACTTCATGACTTTGTAATTACTTTCTTGACTGCTGTAACTGTGAGAGTGTAACTGGACATGCAAGATGCCTGATGTATCATTGTGCCAACCTATGTGAACTGATGATCGTCAATCTACCTTTGTAACCAGTGACCTCACCCTGCTAGCTAATCAGGCTGTTCTGTGTCACCTTGGTACCTTCTTTGTACCACCTGCTTGTGCATGATATAAAAGGCCTAGACCACAGAAATTGAAGCCTGATATTCTTGGAATGATTCCCATCAGTGCCCATATATGTGAATAAATCCGCCTTCAAATCCTGGGTGTCTTTTCTATGTTTCTGCTTGACACTGCAATACATCTTAAAGATGTCCTGATGGCTTGATATATATATATATATATATATATATATATATATATGTATATTCTGCTCAACAAAAATAATAATTGACAAAGTATTAATAAACACAATTTAAGTTGAATTTATTTTATCTTCCAAATAAAACAAGGCCAGATAGTGTAGCTTTCAATGTGGGTGCACATCAAGGACTATGGTTTAAACTGTAATTGAGCTATTGGTTTTCTGAGCCAGTCAGAGAACACAGCATTGACAGAAAAGCAGTACATGTGAATTTGTGGCCAATAGAAAGAGCTTTGGGGTGTAAAATTCTCAAAAGCTAATCTGAGGGAGTCTGGGATAGAAATCTAAATATGTGCGCTAAAACATGGAGTGTTTTCATTGTGTGCCCACTCTGGCCCACTCAGTTTTCTATGTTATGCTAGTTGGCCAAGTTTTCACTGAAAAGTGCCAGAGTAGAGCCACCTTATTATTGTTTAAGTTTTATTCCACAAGGTGGCATAAGAAATCAAGTCATTATTTTCATGTAGAGATCTCAGCATGTATTCAGCCTTTATTCTCTGCCCTTTGATCACAGCAGACTGGCACACCCTGGCTGCTTTCTAAATAACAAAGCTGATCCTCTCTAACCTGTGTAGCTGAAGTGGGTGGTGCTTAACAGGGCTTAATGAAGAATATAAAACTTCTAACAGAGCTGTATACACTTTCTTTTTGTTTGTTGACAAAGAGACATTGCATAGTCTTACTGGAGCCAAACAGTTCTCATCTAGTGCATATGAATATTCATCGCATGAGCAGGAATGAAATTATGAAGGCATCTGTTACAACATGAGGGACTTAGTGTTATGCTGGGCACTTCCTGTTTTGGAATGTGAACAAAGAACTTTTCATCTGAGTAGGACAGTACATTTCTTAGCACACCTCTGTGAAACTCAGACAACCTATTAAGTGTTACTGGCGTAGATGTAGACCAATGGCCATGGTCTGTATGTTCCCTCAAGACTCCAGCTGGGAATATGATGACATTATGAAAGTTGGTGATGTCTTCTGAGGTCCTCGTTACTTATCTAGTGGTTTCTCTCCCTTGTTCTCACTCCTTCCCTAATAGCCTTTCTTCCTTATGAATTTATTGCACAGAGAGTTAATGATGAGCAACAGTGGCTTGGTAGATGGGAGATTTGCCTCTTAACACAATAGCAAAGTATTAGGAAATTTTAACTGGGAAAGAGTTCTCTAAGCATCTCAGCTATTAACAGAGTACCACCTGAAGAAAATTCATACCCACTTCTCCTTGGGATAACTTAGTGTTTTGAAAAGCACCTCTCAGGAGTTTTGCAGCTGAGCCAAAAACACATATGGACAACATAAAATGGATTGTAATGGCTCATCATATGTGAAGAATTCACAAATGTGAAGAGCTAGGTGCATACAGTTGTTCTGATATCTGCAGGCATTGATTCCAGGAATTCCTCTCAACCCCATATATTCAGATCTGCATAGCCTCAAGTCCCTTGTAGAAAATGGCATAGTGTTTATGTAAAATCTACCAATATCCTCTCATATACTGAAATCATCAGTAGATTATGTATAGAACCTAACACAATGTAAATGTTATGCAAATAATTGTTACGCTTTATTGTTTAGAGAATAATGACAAGAAAAGAGTCTGCGTATATTCAGATTAGATGCACACTTCTTTCTATTTCTCCCAAGAAGTTGCCTTAACCTGTGATTGTGAACCTCACAAATGTGTAGGATCATCTCTTTCTGCTGGGGCACAGTGGCATGGGGGTGTTGCCCATGGGAGCCCTCTGGGAACAGGACCTCAGCCCTTTTGGGTTCATCAGGAGTTGCACAGAATTGGAGTGGGTCATGTGGTCAGGCTGTACTGAGAGCTGTCTCATTATAGGGAATTGTGACAAACAAATAGAGGAGGAGGATTCTCTAATTATCTGCACAACTTTTCTCTCTATTACTAATTAATTCTCCTCTGAATGCAGCAGCACAGCTCTTCTCAGGGAGAGATATGCATCTGCACTTGCTAAGCCAACAGCTCTCAAGTTGGCTTAGCATCAGAAAGCTGGTATAGGTCTAGGCATCAGCCCTGAGGGTGGATTTTGGCACAGGCTGGGTATCTTGTGAGGCTTATAAAGCCATTGCTGTTTTGAAATCCTCCTGGGCTTTGTTGCTCTGCTGTTATCCTGCATGCCTCTGGGCCCTGTGTCATCTATTAATGAGGCTCCTTAGCTTGGCTGTGATGTAGGTGGAAGAGAGGCCTCTCCCCACCTGAGGCACCCCAGGGCAGCAGCTACATGGAGTCTGCCATGATCCAAACTGCTGGCTGCATCATCTCATTACCTAAGCTGGTTTCCGTGTCCAGTGTGCTGCTTGTTTGTGGGCTGGGAGGACATTTCTTTCCACAGATGTGGGGAGTCCCAGCTGCACAGACATCTTCAGCATCCTGTCTATAGAGAACTTAGTTCTCATTCCTTAAAGCTGGATGATGACTGAGTTTCCGCCAAGATGGTGGAATTATGAAATTAGCCATTCCCAGACTGTTAGGATTGTTCCTAAAAGTGAGAGCCTGGTTTATGCCTGCCATGCTGGACTGGGTAGTAATTAAAAGCACTCTTTTCTGTCCTTTAAAAGGTGACAGTTTCAACATCACATCAAATGGTCTCCCGTGTGCTTCAGTAGGTGAGCCAACAAGGAAAACAAATGACTCCACCCTACAGCATTCACAAATGTGTGATGGTTCTTGAATTTCCAGGGTTCAATTTACTCCTAAGAATGAGGAGCTTCAAATTTTGAATACTTTGTGTTCAAATCATGGGAGACAAACCCAAATGTGTGACCAACCAATGTCTAGCTGTCTACACAATATATGAATTGATGAAGTCCCCAAAGGAATTATGAAGTTTCTCCAAAGGTACCAATAAGCAGTGTGAGAAGTATTTGAATAGGCTGCTGTATTTGCCCCAAGCACAAGGATACTGGGAAGCCAGTGTCAATAGGAACTTCAGGGACTTTCATAGAGAAGAGAAACCACTTTGCAGTGTCTGAACACTGAGGAAAGAAAAGAAACCTGAAGTAGGAGAGTCATGTGAGAGGCTAAGAAGCAGCTGTTATGGGTTTCCTCAGGAGCTTTCCTCTACTCTACCAACCCCACTGAGAAAGGTAGTAGATGGAAGGGAAGGGTAGGAACCAGCCCAACAGAAGGACCTGGGAAATCTCTTGTTGCTGGAGCAGGATGTGGACCTTGTTTTGTAGTCAGGCTGGGGATCTTGTGTGGAGGATTCCTATAACAGGGTACAGTGACCTTAAAAACTGTACAATCAATAGAGCAGGTTCCTGAGCTCAAGGGCAAAGTGGCATGAGCTGAGGACAGGACCATGCTCACTATACCACATGAATGCAGGAAGAAAAATGCTCCAGAATCAAAGTGAGCCTTTGTTAGGAAGAAGAAGTGATGTTGGTAACAAGAAGCTTATTATAGGAAGGCCTCATCCCACAAAGCAGTTCCAGACCACCTTCAGAGTCCTGAGTTGCAAGGCTTTGGGTCATGCCAAGTGCCCTATGGATGCTTCTTTATGCAGGGGAACCTATGGTCCAGAATGGCCCATGCCACAGTTAAGATGATGGTCATGTAGAGGTAGTAAATGGCAATCTCACATTATCCCTGAGCATTGCCTAGATTGGTGAGAAAACACAATGAAGCTTCTTGATAAACTTTTGCTTTGTGGCTCTTAACATCCTCATCTTCTGCAATTATAAGAAAGCCAAACATGGTGCTGTAGAATAGGTGGCTTTTTGGGGGCAGGTCCCAGCCCTATAACAGCCAATGATCTTCCTTCTGCATAACACCTGTACTCATGACTGATTGACTGAATTCTCTTTAGTAAATTTGTGTTCTCATTTGGGATTTTGATAGGAATTGAATTAAAGCTGTGTAGTTCAATATAGAGAGAACTGGCTTCTTTAACACTTTAAATGTTTCAATCCATGAGCACAGTGTGTCTATTAATTTACCTAGATCTTTGATTTCTTTCATAAAAGTTTACTATTTTTCAGCCTATCACTACTGGAATACTTTGTTAGAATTATAAACAAGTACTTCGTATTTTGTAGCTATTGCAAATTGTGTTTTTATTAACTTAATTGAAAATCAATAATTATATAGCTAATTAAAAATTATACACAAATATTGAAATGTGAGAGATATAAGATGTAGACAGTGAATTTTAGAAAAATATTGCTGAAATGAATACATAACATGAGATTAATAATAGTTTGCAAATTGTAAAAAAAGTTACTTACAAACTTCAATGAATATAAGAATAAAAATGGTCTAAAATAAACAGGATAAAGAAAGAATTCATAGATCAGTCATAAAATAGATCACTCTTTGCCAAAATCAAGAAACATATTCATATAATTAGAATTCACAAAGTAGAAGAAGGTAGGCAATAAATATAAAAGATTTAAAATTTCTGAATTTAGTTAAAATTATAGCATCACATTTCCAAGAAAAATGAACCTTTTGCAAAAGAAATATGAAGAAAATCATACCAAGATACACAAAAATGAAATTGTCCAAAACTAATTGTAATAAAAATTCATTAAAGCATATACGTGGAAAAAAATAGTAGCTATGGAAGAATAAGATTAAATAGCATCTTATTCTACATTAGAAAAATAAAGAGGACAATCTGTTTTTAAACCTGACTTGGTGGCAGTATAGTGTATTTATAAAACAAAGCTAGCCATTTTAGGACAACTGAAGAAGAGCTGGAAAAAAGAAAATAAAAGCAAGCAAACTTGAATGCTGAATCAGCCTCAAGCATCTCTTTATGTTGATGATATATTTTTATAAGGACAATAAATATTCAGATGATCAGGAATGCTTATAACTAAATAAAATCAAGAAAAAATAGCAGTATGCATTTAAAAAGAATTATCAAATTATATAGCAGTGCTTATAAGGGAAGTGCTGAGATGCAACAAAAGATAGGAAATAATGTACACTGTCACCCACTGAAAAAGTATGCAAATGAAAATGTTTAAAGAAACAGGATTACTACAAGTGATCTCTATGAATGTCAAAGCCTTGGGTGCGAGGCTTTTCATTATGTATACAAAAAAATTATGACAATCCTAGATAACTAGACAGAAATCCAAAGCCCTCATATTTGATAGCTTTTGTTTTATAAATAGACCTTATTTTTCAGCTTCATCTGCAGTTCTATGTGCAGACTGATAAATCAGTTTTTACTTGTTTTATTAATAAAATGTAATTTTTTAAAAAAGAAAAAAAAGAGCAAGTGGGTAAGAAACTAGACTTGCTTACTCAAACAACTGAAAAAATCTGTCTTCATTGAATTTCATACTTAGCAAACTTACCTTTAAAAACTAAAAGTAAAATATTTTCCCATTATACACACTCAAAATATTCTAACACC
>NW_004524768.1:4059528-4067149 GCF_000260255.1 Octodon degus | reverse complement strand
GTGGTGGATGTGGACAGTGTCCATGATGCTTTCTGGTGGCCAGGTGTCACTTGTGGGACTGAGCTACTGCTATTTCCTTGCTATCCATGCTGCAGACCCAGACAGAATCATGACCCATAGGGTGCAGGAGAAGTCCATTTGTAAGGTATTCTGATGAAATATTTTGCTGCTGTATACAAAAGAATAATTGAAAGACTGCTGTTACATATCTCTTTTTCTTCTGTGTTTTATTATTTGCCCTATTTGGTGAGTTCTTTCCATTCTCATTCATAGAGTTGTGGTCATTTTTGATCCCTCTCTAGAATATCTTTTAGTAGTCTATGTAGGGTTGGATTTGTTGCCATGAAATTCTTTAGTTGTTCTTTGTCATGGAAGTATTTCACTTTTCCATTAAACTTCAGAGGGTTTTTGTAGGGTATAGCAGCCTGGTCTGGAATTTGTTTTCATGTAGGAGTTGAAGTACTTTGCCCCATGCTCTTCTCCACTTAATGGTTTGTGAGTAATCTGCTGTTATTCTGATGGGTTTTCCTTTAGTTTATTCTTTAATAATTTTTATTCATTTTAATGAGAAAAACAAAATAGCAATGAAACAGTTTCAAAACAGGTTAGTAGAATGCTTACAATAGTTAATACACTGCATATTGTTGTCTTCATAGTAGTTATTCAGAAGACAGATGCAGACATGTTATCTTGTCTAAATAATATTAGTACAGGGGCAGGGGAGATGGCTTAGTAGAATAAGCACTTCCCTGGCAAGTGCAAAGGCCTGAGTTCAATCCCTGGGTCCACAAAAATAAAAATAAATAAATAAATAGTATTAGTACAAACTTTTACTCTCAGTGAACAAAGAGAAAGTAACTGTATATCTATCTTAACTCCCATGTGTGTGAGTGTATATATATATATATATATATATATATATATATATATATATATATATATATATATATATATATATATATATATATATATATGTGTGTGTGTGTATAATTTTCCTTCTGCCCTTCTTTTCACAACAAAACTATCTTTTATTTACACTTTTGTGAAGTTAGTAATGCAAGACACTAGATTGCTTAAAAACTGATAGCAAACCTTCACCAGACAGGATGTCCATCTCAGGAGTGAGGTAACTTGTTTGCTTAAGGCACTGGGTCCACAAAGCTAGGAAATTGTTCAGATATGTGTAGGTGGGTTTTCCTTTAAATGTGATCTATTTCTTTTCTCTAGCAGCTTTTATTATAATGTTCCTGTGCTGAATTTGTAGGATCTTGATTATTATATATCTGGGTGTGGTTTTAATTGGTTGATGTTATTTGGAGTTCTATTTGCTTCAGTTACCTGAATGTCAGATTATTTCCCCATATTTGAGAAGTTTTCTGCTATTACTTCTTCCAATATTCTTTTTATATCATTTTCCTTGACTCCTTCTTTCTCATTGATGCCTATTAGTCTTAGGTTGTTCATCTTTGCATCATCCTGCAGATATTGAATTATTTTTTCCTGTATCATAGGGGTTTTTTGTTTGTTTGGGTTTTTTGTTTGTTTGTTTTGTTTTTGTTGTTGTTTTGAAGTAGCAGGGAATGAACACAAGACCTTGTGCTTCCCAGACAAGCGCTTGTTCTACTAAGCTATCTCCCCGGCCCCCTAGTTGTTTTTAAGAGCTATTTTCTTACCTTTTCACTAGCTGCAATGGTGTCTTCAAGATCTGAAGTACACCTTCACTTTCATTCAATAGAATTTGCCAGCTTGTGATTGAGGTTTTAATTCCCTGCATATCACTTTGAATCCACTTCGTGCGTTCTATTTCTTTCCTATATTGCTCATTCAAGGATTCCATCATTGTTCTATTCTCTTCTATTTTTTTTATCGGTGTCTTCTTTAGTAGCACTTAGTGCTCATTTCATTATAGCTATCATTTACTTTTTACTTCATAGATTATTTCTGATCTGATTTCTTCTATACCTTTCTGCTATTTTTTCTTTACTTCAGACACTATTATTTCAGAGATTTCAGAGGTGTGACTTTCAATTTCTTCTATGCTAGTGTCTTCTGCATTTGCTCCGGGTGGGCTCCAGGCCTAAGAATGCATTTTCTTCCTTCTCTGTAATTTTGTAGAGCACTGTCGGTCTTCTGACCTTGGTGTAGAGCTTTGTTAGAGTTATTACCTTAGTAGCAGGATTGGATCTACCAAGATCAAACTCATCCAGATGGTTGTGGCTTGAGTCTGGCTGCTGTGCTCCAGTTCTTCCTGCTGTAGGCCTTTGAAATGAACCTGCTGTGTTACTCTGGCAAGATATTCTCCTCCTGGATCAGTTGGGTGGGTCTTGCCTCTAGCCAATCTACCTGGGGTTCTGCTGCAGAGTTCTACACCAGTTCTTTCTGATGGAGGAAGTTCCACACACACTCCATGCCTTGGTGCTGGCTGAAGTGAAAGTCCAGCAGGCCCAGAATGGTCTTACTCACACCCCAGAACTGGGTGCTGGCTGGAGTGAGGATCCAGCAGGCCTCAGGTGGTCCCCCTCATGCACCTGGCCTGAGTGCTGACTGGAAGGAGGATCCACCTAGCCCAGTGTGGATCTACTCACATGCTGGTCCTGGAAGCTGGCTGGAGTGAGGATCCAGCAGGCTCCAGGTGGCCCAACTCCTGTATTTTTAATATAAGTTTCCACGTGAACATTCTTAGTGCATGTTTTCTCATTGAGTTAATCTTTTTATCATTATATAATAACTCTGTTCTTGATAAGAGTCATTGCACTAAAGTATAATTGGTCTGATATCAATCAGTGATTCTAGTTTATTTCTATTAGTATTTGAAGGATATATGCTTCTACCTATTTAGCATGCATGTATTGTAAATAATTACATTGAAATGCATTTCTTATAGACTGCATATAGTTAGCTCAAATTTTGTTCTAAATCCACTTGATAATTTCTGCTTTCTTACTTAGCATGAATCTCAGTTATATTTCTCTCATTGCTGGCACAAAATACCCAACACCCAAAATTATGGAAGGAAAGGCTTATTTAACTCAGAGTTTGTGGAGGATTCACTGCACAGTGATCTGGCCCCTAGGCAGAGTGACACATGGCAGAAGGCAAGAGTTCATGACAGCAGAAGCAACAACACAACAAGACCAGAAATGGAGGAGCATAAACAGAAAGCAAGCCTTGCTCCCATCTTTGAATTGCATTTAGGCTGTTCACCCCATGGTGGCTGTAGCACTCACACCCATAATCCCAGTATTGTATCATGAATTAATCACAACCTCTAGAAGCCCACGCATGACTACATGAGACTTTCAAGGGACAACTAGCCACAAACCATAATATTCTGTCCCTGACCCCGCAAAGACTCATGTATATCCTTCAATGCAAAAGACATTTTAGTCCATCTCTAAAACGTTCCAAAGACCTAATAGTTTAAGCATTGCTGAAATATTGAAGACACAGGACTGCTCCAAGATCTAAGGCAAACTCTTATCTATAAGCCCTTTTATAAATGAAAAGTTAAATACTCCCAACAATCAATGGCACAAGAAAAACAGTCCCATTCCAAAAGGTGCAAACAACAAGATACAAGGCATTGGGACCAAAACAATTCCTACATCCATCAGAGAAAACATTAAGTCCTATGGTTCCATGTTGAACATCCAAAGAAATCTGGGGCAAGTTTTGAGCTCTATGTGGCTCCACCTCTATGACACTTTTGGAGATAGCTCTTATGGATTCTCTCATAGCTTGATTTGTTCCCTGTTATTCTTTGATGATCCATGTCCCTGGATTTTCTAAATTCTCAGATCTCTGCTGCACTTTCTCACTCACAGATTCACATATTCCCCTCTCAGAGGTACATTGCCTGGCCTCCTAGGCATTCTGTTATCTAGGTAGAAGCCTTCTTAATCTCATAACTCTTGCATTCTGCATGGATCTAAAACCAACACCATGTGGATGATGCCAAGCTCTGCTGCCATTGAAGTAGTAGCCAGTCTTTTTTTTTCCTCTTACCTATAGGGATCTAGTGCCTGGATCGCTAAGCCATCTTAACCTGATTCTGAGGAATAAATTTTCTGTACTGCCACCATTTTAGAGCCTGAAAAGCTTCTGCCATTTTGGAACCTGGCATTCTGTGGCTTCCCCCTTAAATCAGTCTTTCACTTTTGCAGTTTTGAAAATGCAAAGTGTGCTGATTTGCACTTCTTCTGATACCCTCAGGCCATGTTTGCTATTCTACTATTCCTTCTCAGCAATAGAGATATCCTCAGCATTATCTTTGCAGCCCACAACTTTACTGGTGCTTCCTTTGTGGCCAAACTCACAACAGTTTAAATCATTCTGTAGAACTCATTACTCTTGATTTGTGACATGAATCTGACTAAAATCCCCAACAAACAGCGATATCACTGTTTCAGCATACAACTGCCTTGAAATTTCTTTTGCCAGATTAATCATACTTAATCTCAGGCTCTTGACACAAGCAAAATGCAGACAAACTTTCTGCAAAGCCAAAACATACATCATGTCAGGTCCAGCAGCCAATGCAGTTCTTTTTCTAAGTATAAACGTCCAAAGCCTGGTCTTTACTGATTTTCTGGTCTTTTTGGCTCAGACCAGAGTCTCCCATAGAGATCAGCCTAAGGAACTCCAGCCCTACTCTTTTAGGGGACATTGACAAACAATCCCAATCTCTTTCCATGAGCCATTTTCAAAGACACTTGAACCAACAAGTTCTTTCTTTTTTTTTTTTTTTTTTTTTCGGTAGGACAGTTTCAATAATTAATACACTGTATACGTTCTTCTTAGTGGTTAATTGCTGTACAAGATGCGGACTTGATATCCTATTTACAAACACCATTAGAAAAAATAATTCTATTCATTAAGAGAATGTAACTATATATCTATCCTAACCACTTTGAATACATAGATACAAAGTGGACATTCATCTGTATACCTTTTTTTTTCTTAAGTTACATTATTTGAATATTATAGGTGTGTAAACTCAGCGAAATATTCTAAAAGAGTGCAGTAACCCATAATAGTATTGGGTCTTTCACTTAACTGGCAATGTCAGAAATTGTTGACCTGTGTCCCAAACAGCTCAACATAACAGCATGGCTTTATTTCTTATATTTCGTTTTTATACTTTTCTTCTGGATGGTTAAGACCAAGGTAGAGCAGGACCTATGAAAGAACAGTTGTAGCTTTTGGGTCTGACAAGGTCAGTGAAATCCCCTCAGGATTTATCCTGAGATCTTGTACCTCAGATTGTAGAACCTTTGTCAGTGTCAGCCATGTGGATGAGTCACGGACATTGCTCGGCCAATGTGCTCTCTGTGAAAACCTGAGAGAATGTTTTCTCTCCATGTGACTCTCCTTAGGAACACTGTACGTCATCAATCACTTTCCTCTTTGGCCCCATAATCTCCTTGATCACAAAACTTGGGAATCTACTGAGTTACATGATGTTAGAGTACAAGTTCTCATATGTCCTGAATCTTAATTGACCTTCAAAGGCTAGGTCCAAAAATGTTGGCTTTCCTTGCAGCCCTCCTTTTTCTCTAATTTTGGTCTGCAAACTTAGGCTGTTACCCATCCAGAAGACAAGCTTGTTGTTATTATAGAACAACTTAGGCTGCTAAGCTTAACCTCACTATCAGTCTGCATATCAAACATCTTAGGCATAATATGGAACAGGTACTTTTCCTCAAGTATTGATATGTTGAACTTTAAGTCCCTACAGAATATGATAAAAAAAAACGTTTAAAATTTAGACTATATTTTTAAAATAGGCGTAAAGAATTATATACTTCTCATGTTTGCACATAAGCCCAAAAATCTCACCATATAGAACCTTGAAGCAGGAAAGTCCCACAAAATTCCTTTTCCTCTCTCTTGCTTTCCTTCACCACCCCCTTCTTCTGGAAAAACCATCCACCTGAGAGAATTCATAGCAACAACTGGCATGTCATGAAAAGTAGCCCATATTCAGTAGAACAGAATGAACAGGCACTAGAAGCATGAAACTACGGTTACAAATTATCATCAGCAGTGCAGTAGCTTAGTTTGCAGGTATCAGTCTATATAATTAGTCAGGGTCAGAATTTTTCCAAATATCTACTAGATTAAAAAATCTTCTGAAGATTCTCAGGATCATTGCCTTGCTCATCTTCTAAATATAACTGTATAGCTTGACATGGTCATGTTTCCTAGCTCTTCACCTTTCCCTCTCTTGATTAGGTAGTCCTTGAGATCCTACTTTCCTTTTACTTGTATTATATCTTTCTACTTGTATTTCTTCTTTTGAGTTCTTATACTAGGAAAACTATATGATATTTACACATGTGTGTCCATCTGGTTTATTTCACTTATGAGTATATGTTCAAGTGATATCCACTTCAATATAAAGGTCTGCAGTTTATCACTCTTAATAGCTGAATAATACTCCATTGTGTAAAAATACCACATCTTTCTCAACCATTCCTCAGGTGATGGGCATCTTGTTTGTTTCTAACATTTGGCTATCACAATTTGTGCTGCTATAAACATAGGCACACATATATCACTGTGAAATGATGTTTTCAGAACCTCAGGGAAAATTCCAGTAGAGGAATAGCTGGTTTAAAGGGGATTTCCAGTCCAACTTTTCTAAGGAGTCTCCATACTGAATTCTATAATGGTTGCACCAGTCTACATTCCCACCAGCAGTGGAGAAGGTTTCCTTTTTCCCCACAGCTTCTCCAAAAATGGTTGTTGGGTGATTTCTTTACAATAGCCATTCTTTCTGGGGTGAGATAATATCTCAATGTGGTTTTAACTTGCATTTCACGAATGGCTAGTGATGTGGAGCATTTTTTTCTTATATTTATTTGATTCTTTAATTTCTTCCTCTGAGAAGTGTGTGTGCACCTCGGATGCCCATTTCTAGATTGGGTTTTTAAATTTTGCAGACCTAGTGTTTTTTAGTTCTTTATAGATTCTAGGGAGCAGACCTTTGTCTGAGTACTTATTTGTCATGATTTTTCAAACTTTGTGGGTTGCCTTTTCACTTTGTTGGTAATTTCTTTTGACGTGAAAAAACTTCTCAGTAAGAGCAGGGAAGAGTTGTTAATTCTTTCAACTGTTTCCCGTGCAATTTGATTTCTGTCCATGAACTCTTTGCCTACACCTTTGTCTTCAAGAGTTCCTCCCAATTTCTCTTCCAGGAGATTTACTGTCTCTGCTTTAATGTCTAGATCTTTAATCCATTTTGACTTTAGTTTAGTGCACGGTGATAGACCTGGGTCAAGTTTGAGTTTTTGGCACGTAGAGAGCCAGCTTTTCCGCACCATTTGTTAAAGAGGCTATCTTCCAGTGAGTATGTTTGGCCCCTTTGTCAAAAGATAAGGTGGCTGAGTGTGTTCATAGGGGCTTCAGCATCTTTTAATCTATTCATTTGATCCTCAGGTCTATTTTGATGCCAATACAATGCTGATTTTATCACAGTAGCCTTGTAGTATAATTTCAAGTCAGGAATTGTAATGCCTCCTGCCTTGTCCTTATTGCCCAGAATTGCCTTTGCTATTCTATGTCTTTTCCAGTTGCAGATAAATTTTAGGAATGATTTCTCTATGTCTGTGAGATATGT
>NW_004524768.1:4036195-4038680 GCF_000260255.1 Octodon degus | reverse complement strand
CAAGTGTCTCAGTTACTCTTCTATTGTTGCCGGACAAAATATCCAACAACGAAAATTAAGAAGGAAAGGTTTATTGAGCAACCAGATAGTGATGGTTTCAGTCTATAATTGGCTGACTGCAAGGTAGAGCAGCACATGGCAGGGGACAGCAATTCACTTTAGTAGAAAACAGCAAAGAGCAAAGGGAGGAACAGCAGCTGCAGCAGCTAACTAGCCTCTTTCCCCTCCTTACATTTGTATGCAGATTACCAGCCCCAGGGAAAGTTTATTGCTCACACACATAATCCCAGTACTGTATCGTGAATTAACCACAAAATCTAGAAGCCACCCCAATAACTGTATGAGGCTTTAGGGTGACAACTTGACACAAAACATAACATTCCAGCCCTGACACCCCTAGTACATGTGCACATCCCTTATTCAAAAGACATTTTAGTCCATCTATAAGAACTGTCAAAGTTCTACAGTTTCGGCATTGCTGAAAAACCAAGTCCTAATTCTTCAAGGTCTAAGGCAAACTGTTAACTGTGAGCTCCTATAAAAATAAAAAGTTAAATTCTTCCAATATTCAATGGCACAAGAAAAGTATTATTTCAAAAGGTACAAACAACAGGATACAAAGCATCAGGACCAAAGGAAGTCAAAGTACAGCAGGGCAAATACTAAATCTTGTAGTTCCATGTGGAACATTCAAAGCAATCTATGGGAAATTGTAAGCTCCATGTGGCAATGCCTCTATGATTTCTCTCTTAGGCTGGCTTTGCTCCCTCATAGTTTTCCTTAGATTATCCATGTTCCTGGGTTTTCCAAACTTCTGTTGTTTCCACTGCACATTAGACTTCTCATTCTCTGCTTCACATACTACCCTCCTGGGGCACACTGCCTGCCCTCCCAGGTTGTCTTCTGAAATCTAGGTGTAAGCCTTTTTAATCTCAGAACTCTCACATTCTACATGCACCTAAAACCAATGCCACACGAATGTTATCAACTGGAGCAGTAGCCAGGATGATTTTCTTTTCTGTTGCCAAAAGGATTGAGTGCCTGGATTGCTGATCAGTCTGTCCCTGATTCAGTGGAACAAACATTGTATTACACTACCAATCAGGAACATGGTGTAGCTGCTACATCTATTCTGGAACATGCTGACTTGATTTTTAAACATTGACTTTGTATTCTGCTATATTACTGAATTTACTCATTAAAGCTAGCAGTTTTTAGGGAGGGTTTTGGGGTCTTCTGTGTAGTTTCGTGTCATCTGCACATAGTGATAATTTAACTTCTTCTTTTCCTACCCTTAATTCCATTTTTTCTTTATCTTATCTAATTTCTCTGGCTATAGATTTCAGGATTATGTTGAATAAGAGTTTAGATGATGAACATCCTTGTCTTCTTCTTAAGTTTAGATACAATACTTTCAGTTTTTGTCCATAGAAATCTACTAAGCACATTTTTAAGAAGTTTGGTTCAATTCTAGCGTTTCTTTGTTCATTTTTTGTCTATTTGATCTGTGTTTTTGTGATAGTGGAGTATTGAGATTCTCCAACACATTTATATTAGTGTTTATTTGATGTTTTATGTTTATCAATATTAGTTTTATACAGTTAGTTACACTGGTATTTGTTGCATATATTCAAGACTGTTATTTCTTTCTTTTGTACTATTCCCTTTACAAAGATGTAGTGACTTTCATTATCTTTCTTAATCAGTCTTGGCTTGAAATATACTTTTTCTGCAAATAATATAGCTAACCATTGCTTTTTTCTGGGTCCTTGTGGCATGGAGAATTGTTTTCTATACTTTGCATTTCAGTTTATGAATTTTTAAAAAATAAATCTGTTTTTTCAGTGCAGAATATTGTTGGATCTTGCTTCTTAATCCATTTTGCCAGTTTGTATATTTCAATTGATGAACTGAGACCAATAACACTGCCAGTTATAATTGACATGTATTGGCTTATCAAAATATGTCTCACACACATCCCCGAGTTTTAATTGTATGCTTTGTTTGGCGGATTCCTTCTTTTGGGGTTCTTGGAATTCTAGCCCTTGTTATTTTGTTTTAGAATGTTCTTCAGAGCATTTGCAGTGCTAGTTTGTAGTCATAAATTTCCTCAGATGTCCTTTGTCATTGAAATATCTTATTTCTAGGTGAGTATTGCAAGGTAGTTTTTTTGTACATCACTCTGAGTTGAAGATTGCTTTTCTTTAAAGCTTCAAATGCTTCACTCCAAATCTCTTTGACATGAAGGCTTGTGCTGAGAAGTTGGCTATGACTTTAATGGGTTTCCCTTTATAGGTGATTTGCTTCTTCTCCCTAATAGACTATAATATTTTATTCTTCTGCTAACTTTCTGGAATCCTAACTGATATGCCTGGCTGTAGATTTTTGGTCATGGCTAATGAGAATTCTATATGCTGTAGTTATTGTATGTCAATTTCTTTTTCCCCCACCATGGAAGCTTTCTACCATAATATATATATATATA
>NW_004524768.1:4015201-4036085 GCF_000260255.1 Octodon degus | reverse complement strand
TATATGTTATTTCTTGCTTTTTCATTGACTCCAATCTTTTAAAAATATTTATTTATCTAATTATTCAATACAGGGCCTCATTACACAGACTCATAGCAATCTTCTTGTCTCAGCTGCCTTAGTGCTGGGATTACAGGTGTATGCAATCATATAGGATTCAAGGCTGGCACAGCACACCTGGTGTTCTAGGGTCAACATGGCATGCAGTACTAGTGATCAAACGCAGGTCATTGTGCCTACGAGACAGGCACTTACACAACTGAGCTATCTCCCTAGCACCCCCTCCCACTCCAATCAATCTTAATTTATTCTTCTTTGCCTCCTCTAGCAGCTGGTGTATTGATTTCTGAGTCCCTTGCTATTTTTAAGAAATCTTTCCTTTTATGATCACTAACCACAAGCCTGTCTTTTATATCTAAGATCTTGTCCTTACATTGTCTTACTTACTGCAGAAACTTTTAGTGAATATTTTATTCTCCTTGATAGATACTTGAATGTGCCTTATAGATTCCATTTTTCCTATCCTAAGCATTCATGGTTTCCATAATTTCTCAAGATCCTCTATATTTTTGTGTGTATCTGCTCTAGAGTCAGTATGCATGATTTTCATTATGGACACCATCTGTTATGGTTTGTATCTATGTGTCCCCCCAAAGCCTCATGCAGTCATGGGGTGGCTTCTCGAGTTTATGATTAATTCTTGATCCAATATGGGCATTATGGTTGTGATCTACACTTGCCCTGGTTCAGGTAATATACATATAAATGTAAGCTGGGGACAGAAGTTAGCTATCTGCCATAACTGCTGCCCCTCCCTTTGCTCTTTGCTGTTTTCCACTTCCATAATTGGCTGCCTTTGCCATGTAGCCCTCTGCCTTGGAGCCAGATGAGTATGGACTAAAATCTTCACTAACTGTAAGCTAAGTAAACCTCTTGTTCCTTAATTCTAGATGTCAGGTATTTTTCTTCAGGAAAAACAACAAAAAAGTAATTAAGACACCATCTTTGCAGTTATCTGAGAAATTATTTCTGACTAATTTTTTCTAGAGCCTCATTCAATTGCTTTCTTATTACCACTTCAGAGGCCAGGTGTGTGGCTTTTAGAATGTCTCACCTCACTGCTTCCTCAGTTTGCTTTTGAGGTTGTATCTTGTTTAAGTGTCTTCTAATTTTCTTTCCTTTTTAAGTTTAATTCCTGGGGTATTCTTTATAAATTCCCTCGTATTATTGCTCAAATTCATAATCCTTATAAAATGATGACTTCTCTGAGGTGTAGCTAGTTTCTGTGTTTTGAACCTGTTGCAATAACCTACTTCTTCAGTTTGTTGGGGATGAGAAGTTGCTGCCTGTTTATCATGGCCTACGCCTCTTTGGCACTCTGCCACAGAGTTTTCTATGACCTTTAGTCAATATTAGTTTTGTAATACCAGGAAGAATATCTGTTTATAACAATCATCTCTCTTTTGGCTATATGGGTACCATCAGAAATGACAGTATGAAACACAACCTAGAAAATGACATTTAAAAATTAGATTATATTTTAACAATAGGATAAAGAATTCTATGCTTCTCATGTTTGCACATAAGTCCAAAAATCTCACCATATACAACCTTGAAGAGTTTACACACCTATAATATTCAACAACGGAACAAAAAAAAATTGGGGTATAACTATGAATGTCCATTTTGTATCTGTGTATTCAAAGTGGTTGGGATAGATATATAGTTGCATTCTCTTAATGAATAGAATGATTTTTTCTAATGGTGTTTGTAAGTAGGATCACAAGTCTGCATCTTGTACAGCAATTAACCACTAAGAAGAATATATGCAGTGTATTATTTGTTGAAACTGTACTTTCGATTTGATTTGAAACTGTCTCATTGCTATATGTTTATCAATAAAACTTTGAAAAGAAAAAAAAAAGAAAATGACAAATTGGGCTAATCACTAATTTGTCAACTTCAAGCATATGAACTCGCGTTATGGTGATATAACAGTATCTAAAACAACCCAGGAAGTTATATGCAATAGACAAGTCATTAATATTTCAATTTTGCCCTCAGGGGTTAAAATTAAAATGGACTAGGGAAAAAATGGAGAAGTAGAAGAAGAGAATGATATTAGCTATAAGGCCAGAGGACAAAGGGGAATCATAATAACTTTGGGAAACTGGTACAGAAGACTAGAGGGAAAGAGAGAAGGAAGTGCTAAAATGAAGAACAGAACAGGACCACAATCACAAAGAAGCTAGAAACCATGTTCACAGTCATAAAAATTTGATCAAACAATGAAGGAGAAAAAAAGAAAGAAAATCAAAACCAGAAGAATCACAACAAAAGATGAGAGAGAGAGAGAGAGAGAGAGAGAGAGAGAGAGAGAGAGAGAGAGATCCACTTCCATGTTTGCTCCATGTTTGCCTCTACTATCACCGGTAGAGAGTGTGTGAACACAGAATACAGATCTATCTGGATTTATTGGGATAAAACTACTGCAAGCAAGAAGTAGCTTTTTGGCAGGGTAGTGGATAACCTCATCAAGCCTGCACCTTCTGGAGGAGACCAGATTGATCTGGCCTGTAGCCATCAACATACCTTCCATGGGCCTGAGCCCAGCTGAGATTCATTAGATGGAGCTTGTAGTTGCTCTGAGTTCTAAGCTCATCTGGCCCATCTCCAAAATATCTCCTGGTCAATTTCTCTTTCATGCAGGCAACTGAGTCCTCAGCATGCACTGCCACTTAGTTCTGTCCTTCATGTCCCTTCCACTGCTGCAGTTCTCTATGGAGTCCTCTGGTATCACGAGGAGTCACCATATTTAAACTCTTCCTCTCACATAGAGCTCCATTTCATGAGGAAAGTGCTGCCATATACCTCCTTCTTCTTCATTGAAGTTTCTGTGTATAGTCTCTCTGTGGGTTTAAATTCACACTTTGTATCTTTCCTGGTTCCAGTGGACCCACTTCCTTCTTTCTTGTCCTTCTCACATTGCCATATATCAGTATCTGAATGACAACACTCAGAGAGAATCTTTATCTGCTCTTTATAATTTCATCATGTTCATGCTCCCATCTCATCATATTTTTATAATTTTTAGTGTGCAAATTCTTCATACATTAGGTTAAGTTTATTTCTAGGAATTTTTTTTGATCTATTATGATTAAGATTATTTTCTGAACTTCCTTTCTGGGCAAGTCATTTTTATGGACAGAAACAGATAAAAGTTCTGAACATTGATTTTTGTATTCTACAAATTTGCTTAATTAATTTATTCATTCTAAAATTTTTTGATAATTCTTCAGAGTTGTATACATATAAGAGCATATCATGTGCAAAATGGATAATTTAACTTCTTGCATAAAGATGCCTTTTATTCCATTTCTTGCTTAATTTCTCTGCTGAAATTTTCAATACTATATTTAAAGGAAGTGGAGGTTGGCATCTTTTCTTTGTACTAGATTTTCAAAGAAATTATTTCAGTTTTGTTCTATTGCTTTTGAATATAACTATGGGATCCTAATATATGACTTTTGTTTTACTGAGAGAAGAACCATTTATACTTATTTTATTGAGAGTTTTAATCATGAATTGGTGTTGAATTTTGGTAAAATATCTTTCTACATTCTGGATTATGTGCTTTTTTTCAATTTTTTAATGTGTTTTATCTTGTTGTCCATTCCGTATGATACTTTTAATGTACTATTTCATTCAATACTCTGGTATCAAATACAGACACTATGTTATTTTATTATGATTTTTTGCATCCATATTTATCAAGACAATTGATCTATGGTTTTGTATTCTGATAGTGTTTTTGCCAAATTGAAGTATGAAGGTGATATTTACCGGATAAAATGGTTGTGGAAGTAGTGCCTCTTCTGCTACCTATAAATCCAGACTCACTTAAATCACTACTATTCTAAGTTTAATGTTTCATTTTTCTCTAGTTCCTTTCAAGAATTTTTCTTTGTTTTGTGTTTTAATTAATTTTATTGTAATGCATCTGGGTATATCTTTAGATTTATCTTAGTCAAATTTCTTTCAGCTTTTAAAATTTGTGGATCCAGTTTGTCACTAACTTTTGGGAGTTTTCAAATACTTGTCACATTTTTTTCTGCTCTTCTTCTGAAGGTCCTATAATATGCATGTAGACATTATACCATTGTTTATAACTCTCTGTAGTTTGCTCCACATTTTCACTCTATTTTCTCTGTGTTGTTTACATTGTATCATTTTTAGAGATCTATTTTCTGGCTCTGTCATCTTCATTCTGCCAATGAATCCCTTAGTGAGTCTGAAAGTTTTGATTATTATGTGTTTTGGTTTAAATTTTTATTTGATTCTTTCTCAGTGTTTCATTTTCTGAGTTTCTATTTCTGTCTCTTGGAGGAGTGCAGTTGTGTTTTGAAGTATTTTTATGATGTCTACTTTCAATCATTTAGTTGATAATGTCAACATCTGTGTTGTCTTACCATTTACTGTGTTGTCTTTTATTACTTAAAAAAGGTTTGGGGTATGACAGGCAATTTTAGATTGTTCCCTAAACATTTTGAATATTATGTCTATGAGATATTGATTCCTGTTTATTTCTATCAAGCAGCCATCCAGTTTAGATTTAGAATGTATACCTTAGTTCAGTTATATAAGTAGTAGACCAAATGCTAATAAAGTCTTGAATGCTCACACATACCATAATTTTTCAGAGTCAATTCGCATATGAGTAGCTGAAGACATGTTCAGAACTGTATACTGAGTTTAAAATGTTTTCCTTTAGTCCCTATTCTCTGTATCTTCAGCCTGTTAATGTCACAAAATGTTGTTCTTGTTCACAAAGTGCAGATCAGAGGTATTAACATTGTTCTACCCACCTATGCCTATGGTCACTCTGTCCAATGCAAGTGAAGGAAGGAGTGCTCAATACAATCCATCCCACAGTTTCATGACAGATAGAGAGAGAATTACAGTATCTTTGCTGATGTTCACCTATAGTGGGGTGAGTATGGCACCCAGATATGTCTTTCACCATCTCTACTACATCTGATAGTGAGGGATGATGCATTGCTTGTTTATATAAGAAGAAATGGTATCCAATCCAGAGTCTCCACAGAGACTTCCCTTCCCTAATAGGGATGGGAAGGAGTGTGCTCTCTTTTGTGGTACTTGCCTGATAAGGCAAGTGTAGTCTATGAGGATCCATCCTACACTTCCAGTTGCAGGAGGTTGCCCACTTCCCAGTCCTTAGCAAGAAATAATTTTCCATAGTTCTTTCTCATTGGAATCCACCATTAGGCCCTTCTTAAAGTCCTGAGATCTCTGATATTCTTTATTCACCTTGTAGAGTTTTCTGACAGTTGCTGTAAGCATTCTGTCAAGAGTTTTCACTTACAATTAGCAGGAGAAGCAGAGTGGAATGTGCTTACTTCATCTTGCCTAGAACTAGAATCACCTCCTTCTTACTTTGTCGATAAAATCTTAACTCACTTTTGACTACCACCTTTAGCCCAAGGATATACCAGTTTTCATTGTTGTTCTGTTTTCTTTAACTCTTAAAGTCTTTTACTATGTATCATGCAGTTCAGGAGGTAATTATACACCAGCCTGTAGCTCTTGCTGATTCATTCAGATTCATTTCTGTTATCTCCTAAGCTAAGTCATAATCTCCATGTGGAAACATATGACCTGATTTCTTTATCTCATATCACTCATCACAGCTCAGGGCTTAAAGTTGGGCTAAATTCATTAGAACTCTAGAACAGTGTGCTTCTGAAGACAGACTGACAGGCAATTGCACTGTGTCTCTACAAGTAGTAGTTGCAGCATTTCAAATAAGCTACCTATTCTAATATATCTCTGGTTTTCATTTGTAAAATGGCTTTAGTAATATAATAAAATCGTTATTTCAACCGTAATTTGTTCCAAAACATACCTATAATGCAAAACACTTCAGTAGCAAAGGAAATTTTCCATAATAAATACTGGAAACTCAAATGATTCCCAAAAATTTCTGTACAAAAATGGTTCTGATACTAATATAATACAAAGTAATAAAGAAAATAAAATTATAAAGAAAAATAAATATATTAACCTGCCTTTACCATTGAAAACCTTTGTAGCTGATGTGAGGGAAACAAGGGAGGAAGGCTATTATGCAAGACAACTTTCACTACCACTATTGAAATTGCTGCTGTCTATTGGCTCAATGGAATCTTTTACTTTTTCTGCAACTTCAAAAGGGACCTACCCAAGGATATTTTTTTCCTCCTTTTGAGGATTTTACAGAAATGTGACATTCCATTTTTATTGAACAGATTCATTGCTCACACTGCTACAGCCTCAGCAGGTGATGCTTGTCTACAAAATTTTGCATTGTTTTTCACATTTTACACATCTCCCTAACTCCTTTGGCTTTTTCACTTCTTCTTCTGTAGATGAGATTTTCTTCATAGCCTCTTACTTTTAAGAAATAATGACCCAAAAGGGAGAGGGTATGTATGAAAGAGAAGGAAAGGGAGAGGGAGACACTACTGGCTCAGTTGTGACCATGTACTAATAATGCAAAATATCATTTGCTTATTAAGTTAAAATGCTTTGTAAATATTTGCTTATCTTGAAGCACACTTGTAGAATAAGCTAGTGGAAGTTCAAGGACTTAATGCACTGAAGAAGTTAGAAATTAATAATTAGTATATGCAGTAAGTACATATGACAAAACAGGTGCCTAGTATTTCTTTCTCTTTCCTTTGTTTCATCGTAACTCATCCATCACTCCATAAAAAGAAATTAGTAATAATTGGAATACAAAAAGGAAAGCTGGGAGAGATTCCCAAAATGTTTTTTTTTTTATACTTTTGCTGGGCCAACCTGGACCCATAGAACTTCTATCTACTTAGTTTTTGTGATGCTATGAGCTCTCTTTACTTTGCTTTTCATGAAACCTATCTCACTGTAAGCCAGCATCTGAACTTTCAAATGAATGGTCTCTATAGCAGTCATCACTAATGTGCATGTCTCTAAGGAACACACTAGATTTTACACAAGGATTCCAGAGGGCAGCCCCAGTTAATCTTATAAGAACAAGAGACTCTTGAAAAACTGAAGCTGAAGTCTGTATATAGTGGGGGAAAAAAGGCTTGGAGTATAAATAGTTCACTGTGTAAACAGATCACACCACATGGGAAAATGCTGTGAAAGTTCCACAATCTGAAACAATATGCTTTGAATAGTTGAACACAGGAGTAGAATCTTGTGGAGATGAGGCTTCCAAGGTATTGTACCATCAGTAGTGTCATATAGGCATCCTGGCACACCCAATGAAATGGGCATAGAGGAAGGGGAGATAAATTTGTCTTGAGGTGGGTACTACAGAATCAGAACCAGTGTGCATTTGGCCTCCAAGGCCCAGAAGTTCCATGCAGGCCCCACTCATCCCCATTGCCATGCAAACTTGCCGATGACACTGAACTGTATAGTTTGGATATGGTCCATTTCACAGAAGTCTATGTGCTGGAGTAATGTCTCCAGGATGAGATGTTAAGAAGGGGATAGGAGCTCTAAGAGGTCAGGCCTAGTGAAGGTGGGTTAGGTATGAGAGGCAACCTCCCTTATTACATAAGACTGGCCTCCCACTATTCTTCAATATTATGTCTGGTGTGTGATCGTCCCTTGCTATGCATCTCCCACTGTTATGCTGTCCAGTAGCTTAGGCACAGTTTTGCCTGGTCTTGGACTTTTCAGTGCTAAAAACTGTGGGTGAAATGAACTTTTCTTTTTAAGTATCCAATATCAGGTATCTGGGTATAGCAACAGAAAAAAAGGACTAAGTCTGGAGATAGCCTTTTTTCTATGAAATTAGAAAATTAACATTAGAAATAACGTTATGGTGTAGGTAATATTAAAATACACACATTTTGGTATGGAGATGTAATGGGGACACTACTTTTTGGTGTATGACATACTTCTACAATGGAAGAGCCCCAAATCCACAGATTTATTACTGAGGCTCAAGCCTCCAGGTGAGCAAAAATAGTTACAGTTTGAACAGAAAAGCAGTGAAGGCCAGAGTGGTCATGTTGGAAGACGCGGACAAATAGACAGATGGGGTCTTTTGTTTGGAACATTTCTGACCAGATGCATGAGTTGGTCTCTACCAGATGCATGAGTTTGTTCATAGATTTCCAAAATCATTCAATACAAATTGTTTTCTATTCAATAATTATTATACCTGAGAAACCTCTGATGCACACACCTGCACACACATGCATGTACACACTGAGGAATATGAGAAGCAGTGGTTCCTGCAGCTGTTCTAATTGTCCCACTTTACAATTAGCTCACATGCATGTGATGGTTGATGAGCCAGTGCTCTGCACATCCACATCCTTTTCCAAGTGCAATGTGTGTGGTTTATTTAGAACCACTAGGGGAATTACTGATTTGTTACTTGTAGGCATGTATGATTCTAGTAGCAACACTGAAGTGATACAATTTTCTCTGCTTAATTTCCCCAGTGTGCTTGTAATTATTGATTTACCAAATGAAAGAATTCTCATTTCAGCAGGCAGTCATCACTTCAGCTAATCCTGGTGTGGCAGCAAACTTAAATGCAGAAATCTGATGATCTCCATGCTGTCTATCCTATGTACCTTCCAAGGCCCACTAAGCTTCTAGGAGCCATATTCCCTTCTCCAGGAACTCTGCCCTGAGAAGCAGTGGTGTTAGTTTTTGCCCTCATGGGCCTGTGATTGATTGTAGAACATGTGACTTACATATTTTATTTAAGCTACATATTTACATAAAGCTATACACTGCCTAAAGTTAAATGTCCCATTGTTTAAAATAAGAGTAACACCCAGACACAGGATGTGGGAGTCATCACTGAAACACATTCTCCCAACCCCCATTATCAGTGTAGGTTCACAGCCCAGCAGCCTCAGTTAGCATAATCTAGGAAGCTTTTGACATTTGAGTTCATGGATCCAGCTCAGACCTAGTTAGAAACACCCAGATCCATGTTTGATCAATTGACCAGTCATTCTTGAAACTGACAGGATTTTGCCCATAGGCCTAATACTCTGTGTCTTCCTGAGTCCATTCAGGGTCTAGTCCTCTCAGAGTCCTCTTATCTCCACCTAGGAAGAGTTCTGATTGGCCCTCAGGTCTGAAAAGTGTTGACTACCTTCTTTTCAGCTGTTGTCAGTGCCTGTCTGATTACTTCCACCTCCAAGAGTCTTTCTTCTGATCTTATCAGTACAACATCTGCTCACTCACAGTTCGGGGCCATTTGTGCCCCTCTCAGATGCTTGCTGTGTGGACCAGACTATCATTTCCTCTAGGGTACAGCAGGTTTCTCTCTTTCTCAAGAATGTCACACAGCCTTCCAAGATTCTGAGATTTGATTCCTAAACTATTTTTGCCCAGTGCCTAGAAACCTTTGGCAAGTCTTGCTGCTTTGCAACTACTCTTGCCTGGCCTTGGAAATTAGAATGCTCTTTCTGAGACAAGGTTGAGGTCCTTCACTGGATATACTGTCAGACCTTTGGACACTCCAGTGGAAGAGTAGGTGCATAGCATGCTCCAGCATCCTCACTGTATCACACAATACACACCCTACCCATCATAGGCACTGCAGCAAGATAGGTATGTAGGGAAGAACTGGTGGAACCAAGATACAGAGCCTATAGACCATGGTCATCCAAAGCTCTGGAGTAGATGCTGTTTGGCAGTGCCCCATTTCATTATTTCTCTGTCCTAATTGAACAAAATATCTGGACTCCTTTGATGTGACAATGATAAGGTGACTGCAGATCCTAACAAGTAGGCAACTGGTGACCAGTCACAGCTCCTTCCTTGAAGAAGACTTGCATGGGGCATCTCCAGGTCTGCAATATTTTGGCTCTAATAAATTATTTTAACTAATTCTTTTGTGGCATCTTGGTAGAGATGTTTAAATATAATACTTCTTTATAGTGGGAAAATGATGGCAAACTAGCCCCTTTTGTAGATTATAATTACACACTTTGGAGACAACATTAAAATTAAGTACTTGAAGGCAGAAGCAGCTTGAATAGAGTTAAATTTGAAAGAGTTCATCAGCAGTTTGTAGGATCCACATTTATCTGGTCTTTTCTCAGAAAGCATCCCCACGTCCACATTTACTTATGGAGAGGTAAGGGCTTTTCAGTACTTAAGCAAAAACCTCTGGTCTTTATGGGTTCACAGGTCTGAATTAGGGATTGTCAGAACATCTGGAATGGGGTGATCAAATCTATGACTTAACTGAATTGTGCACAGGTTGTGTGTGTGTGTGTGTGTGTGTGTGTGTCCAGTAGGACCAGCAAAAGGCCAAATTGGGAAGGTTGTAGGTTGTACCTGCTGTACATAAGATAGATCCTGGATTTGAGCCCTGTATAACTTCAAGGGCTTAGTAGTCACCTTAGGTTTTCACTGAAACACAAGTCAAGTTGTGTCTTGATTGTTGCTGTCTTTGAGTGCATCCCAACAAGTCTGTGTGCTGGAACCAGAACTCCTCAGCAGCAGTGCTGGGAGGTGGGACCTTTTGGATGGTATTTAGTTCATGAGGCTGTAGTGCTCATTTGTGGCTCAATGCTATTCTCATAGGAATGGGTTATTTGTCATAGGAGTTCAGCCTTCTTTTTCATTTGCTTTTCTTTTCTTATGTATTTGACTCCAGTTTTCTACTGTGGAGGAAAAGCTCCTGCTTTTAGGAATCTGTTTCTCCACAATTTGGCAAAAGAAATTCAAAGAGATTTAAGCCTATTTGAATAAAATTGAGGTAATTAAAATCCTCAAAATCATCAAAAGGACTAGAGGAGCAACGTTAATTTGGAGTTGTTAAGAATTTTCCATAGACTACACAGAATCAATCTGCTCTTGACAAGTGTTAAAAAAGCAAGAGCTGCTGGACAAGGGGAGGTCACCACTGTGCATGCTGACCTGAAGGAAAAAGTTGCCACAACCAGAGTCCACAGATCTGGTACCTGTATCTAGACCTTGTGGCCACTGTCTGCATATCCTACTTTCCACAGCCATACCTCTGGTCACCAGCATAACAAATAGCAAGTCTGGTCCCAGCCCAGCATACATCTGCCTCTCACCATCATGCTGCCTGGGATTGGTCACCACAGCTGAGCCACAGAGATCTCTAGTCTTCACAGCTCTTGTCCGTGGCTCCTTTTATTTAGGACTAGGGATTTTGCCCATGCTCTGTGTGAGTATCTGGAAGTTATCGCCATCTGAGTGACTCTCTAGCTGTCTTTGTTTATAACCTGGTCATATCTACCTGTATTCTTTTCTGGCCTTTGTGATGGGTGAATGTGTTGGGGAGTCTTTATAGGAAAGTAGGATAGACTTAATAATTAAGCAAAGGGGAAATGTGTGTGTCCAATAATATAGTGATGCTAAAGTGAGAAAATACAAGCATGTGTATATGTGTAGGGGTGTGTGTGTGTATTTTTCATATTAAATAAGAGTCCTTAGATTGCTGCCCCTTATCTCCCTTACATTTTATTATGTGGCTAATGGGGCTGGTTTTCCTTGATTCTCTATTAATTTTTAATATAGTCTATCATGTCCCTGCCTAGATGCCACCGCTCTCCACACAATGAACTTCATGATCCCAACTCATGACTCTTCTTATAGACTGTCAACTGACTCCTGGCTTCCTTACCACTTTTCTGTCCTTTTTGAGCCATATAACCCATTGAGCCAATTCACTCTGTTCTGTTAAATTTTTGTGATCAATCCCTGTCCCCAGCATGAAAATTCAGAGGTCTTGATTAATTTATTCATATTTCTTTTCCACTTCTGCATATAGGAAGCTGATGTGGAGTTCTTGATCTTTGTTTTGCACAAAGGCCCTGAAAATGCATTTAAAGGATAATATAGGCTTATCTTGCTAAGTACAAATAAAGTTATTTCAAGTAATTGAAAGGATATAATCAGAATTCTAAGTATCATGAAAGAAACAACCCCCAGAAGCAATTATCACCCACAAAACTAGAGGAATTAGGGAGTGAAGTTTAATAAATCAAATCTCAGAGGAAGGTGTGTGTGGTTTCAGACCTAGGTGTAAGGAAGTGTTCCTGCCCATTAGTGGTCATATTTCTGAATTGGACATTGAAAGCGGAAAGCTGACTCAAAAGTGTTGGTTGAGAAGAACTGGTGGGTGGTTGATTGAGAAAAAATTTTCAGTCAGGGACTGGCTCTTAGAGTGAAACAAATGGCAGTGCCCAAATGAAGAGGCTAAGCATGTTCCTTTCCACTCCCAGAAGTCAGATTTCCCATTAGTACCTTCTGGTAGTAGGATCCAGCTGTAGTTTGTGTAGCCCTTGCCCTAGAGCTATACAAAGAATAGAGAAGTGTGCATTGGAATCTAGAAGACAGTAGCCTAACACAGTAGGTTTCACCCAGTAAGTTTAAGGAAAATTTTGCAGTGAAGCTTGATTTTGAACCCAGGATGAGAATTCTAAAATTGTTTTATTGTGTTAGATGAATTTAACCCACTTGGGATAACTTTTATAGGTAATTTGTTTGTTTTAAAAGTTCCTTCTTTTTCTTTCATAAGGCAAAGACTGTAGATAATGTTTTCTCTTAAAAATTATATTCCCTGGGTCAGCCAGATAGCTCAGCAGACTAAAGCCCCTATGTATATGTATTCCTCAATGCTGGTATGTCAGTTAACTTGTATTGTTTTGTGTCACTTATAAATTATAGTGAGTAAACACAACTACTTATTTGAATTTGAACCGATTTATCTTTCTCAGTGACAACAATTGAATTAGACAGGCTAATAATTCTCAGCAAAGAACAGACTATAAGATAAAAGGATGTGTGGCCTCCTGAATGCAGTGAATAAGACCTGTGTCCTCACTGAGGACACATCATAACAGTGTTCTCAGTGCTAAGGGAAAGGAGAAGTCTCTAGAAAATTCCAGTCAGAAGTTTTAAAAAAATAAATAATAAGGTATTCTTAAAGGGATGAATTCAGGTTAGTACTAGGATTCTTAAAATAAAGGACAACTTCAATATATTTTTAACATTATGCTCTCTTTTTATCATAACAACATAAATAATTTCCTTCATCATTATGAATATTACTTTATAAATATATATTACATATATATGATTTCAAAATAATTTTCAATGCAGCAATTGTGAATAAAGCATTAAGAATTTTTCTATACATTTATGTGATAAGTGTCTGAATTTACAACCATACACAACATATATATCTCCAAACTTAGCCAGAAGTTAAATCTACCTACAAAGTTGTTCAAGTAAATTCTGCTTGTCAAAAAAATTACAAATTCAACATCAAAGTTTTTCAAATTAACTGGAAGAAAGTACTACAGACATTTACTTGAGATAAAACTATTGAAACTAGTTTCTATTTCTAATCAAAATTCAATCAGGTGTGAAGGAAAATTCAGATCATTTGGGGCAGCAAGGATTCAGAAACTCTATCACATTTTTTCTCCTCTTTGAAAAAGCACTTTAACAAATGGGACTGTGACCTAACAAATGGGAAGATGTAGCATTCTGGCAAATAGATCCAAAGGGGAGGTCTAGTGAAAGATACCAGTGGATGACTCCCCAGGGTACTTGCCCAAGCCTGCCTAGGTGTTATAGCTTCTATGAAGAATAAAAAAGTGAAAGACACAGTATTTTTCTGTTCCTGTGTTTTGGATTTGAGATGTCAATATTTGATATTATCTGTTTTTCCCCCTCTACATTTTTTATTAGCTCATACTTATCATGCAGATTAATTGATTTTATTTTGGTAGATTTATACATACAGGTAATGAATGTTAATCATCACTCCCATGAATCTCCTTGCCCTACCACCCCACTCATTTCACATGCTTTTCTAGGGATATTCGATGTATATAACACATTTTAATCATATTCATGCCCCCATAATCCCAATGTATTATCTCTGCTATACAACAGATTGTCACAAGTTGCAGATGGAAACAACTCATGTGCATTATCTTTAAGTGTCTGTGGGTAAGGAGACTACTAGGTCCTCCTCTGCAGGGATCTTTGGGGATCATTTAGACTTCTTGCCAGCGAGTTGTGCCCACTTTACACTTGCCCCCTGAAAGTCAGCAATAAGCTATTATTAATTTAATATGGAAAGTAGACTCTGTGTGGTAGCTGAAGAGTTGATATGAGGAAGGCTGAACCCTACTTTGTGGCAGAGGAGAACATGGTCTATTTCAGAGAAAGTCCTCTGGGTTTCACAGAACAGCTGACGTGCAGTGCAGCTGGGAAGCATCTCCAAATCAGAAGGGAAAGCTTTCTTCCTAGCACTAAGGTGGGACAGCCACTTTTCATTGTTGTTGCTGTTTGGTTTGTGGGTTTTTTTTAATCTCTGCATGATTTTCTAGTGAGAATGCCTTCCATATGTAGAATTAGACTGCTGATAGCTATGATGTGGAAGGTGTGGCCCTCAGTGATGTAAGATACCTGAGACACTGTGAAGTGAATGTAAATAGGGAGAGATACATAATTCTTAGATATATTTTTCTTGGAGTTTATAAACAACTATGGGCAGAAGGCCTTGGGAAAATCAACCCTTTGTCATCTAGCTTTTCAGACTCCTTTAGAAAGAAAAGAGATTATTTGAAAAATATGAAAATGTCACATTCTACCTGGAGCATGTCCTGTGGGAAAAATCTTGTTTTGATAACAGCTTATGAATTCCAAAAGATTTTAGCTATGAGGTGTAGGCATACTACGCTTATATCTTTTTATAAACTTGTTGACCATATGCTTTCTCTCTATATGCTGTGCAATATTCTCCTCCTTTCTCTTCTTCCTTCCCTTCCCTTTCTGTGTTAATCAACTTTTAGTGCTATGAAAAAATACCTGAGAGAATCAACTTAAAAGGAGGGAAACGTTATTTAAGCTCATGGTCGGGGGACTTGAATTTGTAGTTGCTTGTCCCTTTTGCTTTAGGGCCTTCATCATGGGAGGAACATGTGACAAATGAAGTAACCTGCCCCATGGCAATGAGGAAGCAAAGAGAAAAACTGGACTTGGGCTCCTGTTAAGGGCTTGTTCAGTAGCCCAACTCCTTTCCATTTGACCCCACCTTCTAAGGACTTCCCACTTCCTCATAGCACCACAGGTTGTCACCAAGCCCACTAACACATGGCCTTTGGGAGACATCTAAGATCCAACCACAACACTTCCCTTTCCTTCTGTCCTCTGTCTTTGTCTGTCTGTCTTTGACTTAGCTTCTCCCTTTCTTTCTTTTATTTCCTTATACTTTTCACTCATATAACTTCAGAAAATATATTTGTTGCTCAAATCCAGATGTTTATCTCACTCAACAGACTTGATGTTGAACATTTTACCCAATACTCTCTGAAATATTCACGAAAATAATAAGTATCAAAAATGTTATTTATTGATGTTTTATTTCTCTGACACCCAGAGCATCCTTTCTTTTCTCCCAATATGTCTATCTGGCTTTAGGGTTTCTTACTCACCTCTTTCCAGCTTGATGTCATATCTGTGGTGAAATCAAGTTTGTGCAAAGAATATATATTTTCAGGAATTTCAAAGCAGGAATGGTTTGAAGCGTAAGGCTCCATGGTAATGCTTGTTAGCAAATGCCATGGCTTGTATCACTTGTATTCCTTAATGTCACTTAAATGGCAGTTTGGAATATAAAACTTTAAACAGTACTGGGAAATATTCTTCAAGAGATTACATAGTAAATTCCAAATGGTAGGGCCTGGGGCACAGCTCAGTGGTACAGCATTTGCCTAACTTGTACAAGGCCCTGGGTTCAGTCCTCAACTTCACAGAAAAGAGAAGAAAAAAGGAAAAGACATTTATGGAAAAGCCATGTTTGTAGCTCCTACTGGTGTGTGAGAAGGTTTGGAAAGCCTCAGTCTTAGATGAAACAGCCCTCAGATGCCATTTCAGTTCAGTGGAAACAGAGCCAGACCTATTGAGTTAACAATGAGTGTGAACCCATGAGCATCAAGAATGGCAGAGTTGGATAACAGAGCAGCATTTAGTGGACAAGAAAAAACCCTCAGGAAAGAACTGGAGGAAAATACCTAGAACCAACTCTACATATACCTACATCTATTTTAATCACTGTTCCTCCCACTTGCTCATTGAGAGATCCCCTTGAATACTGCTTTTTGAAATATGATTACATGAATGTATATTTCATGTGATGTTCCAAATCAGATATCATGACTAAACATTATGTGTCAGAAACACAATGGATTGATAATACATCAGTGACAAAACTGGCAAATAAATTGATATATCCATTGCTATGGGGTGGGGGCTGAAGATGGAGATCATTCGTATGTGATTCCTGTTTTTACTTTCTTTTCATGGACTTCAATTAGGGAGTTTATTAATGATCATATGCTTATTGAGATGACCACAGAGGATTTGGCTCAGAGCACTGTTTCAGAATGAATTCTGGAGTGGTAAAAAGAAGCAACAACAACAGGTACTCTGATAAAACTTCAGCACTTTAGTTTTGTGCAATTAGATAAAGAATGACTTGTGGGGGGCATAAAAGACTCTTTCCCACTAGAAAGGTGTTTCATACTGTGGCTTTGTAGTAAGTCTTCATATCTGGTAGTGCAAATTCTCAAACTCTGTTGTTTTTCAAAATTGCTGTTATTATTGTTTCTCTGTATTTCAAATAATCAGGATGTTAATATCCATAAAAATGCCAGCAGAGATTTTAGCAGAAAAATGAACTCAATATGTGGTGTATTTTAGGGATAGTTGGCATCTTAATTAACATTGGGTCTTCAAGTTCATAATCAATATAATTTTGCATTTATTTAGGTCTTTTTGCTTTCTGATATCAATTTTTTAATTTTCCATACACTGAACCTGCAATATCTTCTTAGCCATATATGTCAGTGTTGTATGATTTTATGTGTTCTTATAATTTTTTCTTAAATTTCTGGAAAAAATAGTGGCAGTGGGCCAATCTACTTCAATGGGGTAGCCAGAAGGACCAACAAGTCAGGCCCAGCCACTGCCCTACTTCAGTAAAGTACAGCCAGAAGAAACTGCAAGCCAGGCCCAGCCACCAGTCCAATTTGGTGGGGCAGAGCCAGAAAGCACTGAGCCCAGGCTAGAGCTAGGTCAAGTTAGATGAGTTCAAGTTTAGTAGAACTAGACCCTGTGAGCTGAGTCATACTAGTAGGCCCACGCTGAGACCCAGAACTATGGTGAGGATCCTGTGGCATGGAAGTGTCAGGAAGTAACTTGGATGAGATAGTCTGCTTGGAAGACTCCAGGTACATTCAGGGGAGGTAGCCAGATAGAACTCAGGGAAACTAATTTAAATACAAATTCCCAATTTGTGATCTACTTTGTTATATAGCTATAATGATTGCTTCTATGGCTTAAGTACAAACACATTAGGTATAAAGGTTTGTGGATTTCTAAATATCACTAGCTGTTGTTAGTACTGCTAGTTGTACTACTGCAAATAGGAAACCGTATGTGCCTTAACCACATGTTTTACATTGGGTGATAATATTGAGGGGCATCTGGGTAATAACCTCACCAAAGACCTATACCAAAGGACAGAGAACAGTGTGAAACAAAAACCAGTATCTCCACTCCCAATCAATAAAAAAGGCAAAATCTTGGGACACAGACCCAAAAAGAATCTCTGACACAGGGGAGATAATTAAAGACCAGACCCTTTACAGAGGGGTTCTGGTGACAGTGATACAGCTACCTACTATCAAACTTTCACAAAAAAAGTATCTTAGATATCAAAATAAAGAGTTCTCTCTGAATTAGGAAATGAAAAAAACAAAAGAGCAAACTGCAACCTCAGGCCCTGAGCCAACCAGGACAAATCGAAGACACAGCAGCATGCAAAAAATTAGAAGTCACACTCCTGAAATCTCTGAAATAATAGCAACTAAAGTGAAAAAAAACTGCAGAATGGTATAGCAAAGATCTGATCAGAAATAATCTCACAGGTAAAAAGGACATGACAACTACAATTAAAGAATTACTGAGTATTTCTCAAGAAGACACTGAAAAAATAAAGAATAGAAAAATGATAGAAATATTGAATGAGCAATACAGTAAAGAAATAGAATTTATGAAGCAGATTCAAAGAGATATACAAGAAATTAAAAATTCCATTAGAAGTTTGTAAAACCATATAAATAAAAGTGAAGATAGAATTTCAGCCTTGGAGATAGTCTTGCAACTATTAACCAGAAAAGGAAAAGGTCTTAAAAACAGCAAAGAACCAGGAAATAATTCAACAGTTGCACAACAGTGCAAAAATGAACAACATAACACTAATAGCCATTAATGAGAAAGAAGGACCTAACACAAGCAACATAAAAAGAATATGAACTGAAGTAATAGCAGAAAACTTCCCAAATATGAGGGGGAAAAATCTACCATTAAGACAACTGAGACATATACAACTCCAAACTATATCAAACCAATTAAAACTACACCAAAACATTTAATAATCCAGATGCTAGAAAAATTCAGAACAAGAAAAAGATTCTATACAATACTAGAGAAAATAAACATATCACATTTAAAGTAAAATCCATCAGAATAACAGCAGATTTCTTCTCACAAACCATCAAGTCAAGATCATTGAGCAAAGTACTTCATGCCCTCCAAGAAAACAAATTTGAACCCAGTGTTATATACCCTACAAAACTCTCTCAAGTTTAATGGAGAAGTGAAATACTTCCATGATAAAGAACAATTAAAGAAATTCATGATAATCAACCAACCCTACACAGAGTCCTAAAAGATATTATAGAAAGGAAACAAAATAACCAAAATTCCAAGAAAGACAGCAGAAAGAACACACCAAACATGACAAACAATTAAACACAGGCAATAAGGAGAGTCACATGGAGAGAAAATATTCTCTCAGGCTTTCACAGACAGCAAGTTGGTCAAGCTTTCACAGAGAGCAAATTGGTCAAACAGTGGCCATGACTCATCCACATGGCTGAGCCTTTGTAGACAAAGGATCTACAAACTGAGGTACAAGACTTCAGGCCAAATCCTCAGGGGATTTGACTGACCTTGTCAGATACAAAGTTACATCTCTTTTTATATAGGTTTTGCTTTATGTTGTTCCTAACCATCCAGCAGAAAAGTATAGAAGCGAGGTATGAACAGTGAGGCCATGTTAATATGCTGAGCTGTGGAAGGCTCAGATCAACACCTTTTGACATTGCCAGTCCTATGGATAACCCACCACTGTTGTGGACTACTGGACTATATTGAATTATTTTGCTGAATTCACACATCTACAGTATTTCACTGGCAATGGAATACCCTTCTCTGACAAAACTAAATAAAGAAAGGGGATGTAAATGAAGGACCATTTTGAATCTGTATATACAAAATAGTTGGGGTAGATATACAGCTACATTCTCTTAATTCAATGAGAAGAAAGATTTGTACTAATAGTGTTTGGATGGGATTCCATATCTGCACTTTTTACTATGAATAACCACTATGAAGACAACAATATGCAAAGTATTGATTATTGAAACTGTCATACTAATCAGTTTTGAAGTTGTCTTATTGAAATTTGTTTCTCAATAAAATTAATAAAAAATACATAAACACAAGAAAATAGTAGGGAACCAACAACAGGAAAATAACATGACAAACATAAGTCAATGCATACCAATTATAACCATCAATGTGAAGGGATTCAGTTCAACAGTTAAAGGCAATAGACTGGTGGAGAGGATTAAGAAACAAAATCCACCAATATACTGTATACAGGAAACACATTTAAAACATGAAAAATCCATAGGCTTAAAGTTAAAGTATGAAAAACAATACTATATGTTCCGGTAGCAAAAAAAAAAAAAAAAAAGCAGAGATAGCTATATTGTTTGCAGAAAATTGGAACTTCAAATGAGGTATGCTCTAATGAGAAAAATAAGATCCCAACATACTGGTTAGTGGTAAATTTTCAAAGGAAGAGATAATAGACAGATGTATGCAACAAATATGGGAGCACTCAACTATATAAGACAACTTTAATGGACTGGAAAAATATAATAAATAAATCACAATCTTAATAGGACACCTTAACATCTGATTATCTCAAAAACATAGGTTGAGCAGACAAAATATTAGAAAAGAGGTAGCAGAATTGAACCAAACCTTTGAACAAATGGATTTAGTGGACATATACAGAGTCTTCCATCAAACAACATATGAATACAAATTCTTTTCAGCAGCACACGAGATGTTTTCTAAAATAGGACACATACCAGTCCATAGGTCATGCTTAAGTATATGCAAGAAAACAGAAATTATCAGTGAGACCTAAGCCAGGCATAACTGGATAAACTCAAACTTAATAGATCTTCATCAGAATTTCAGTAGTGCTAACTTTATAACTGCATCAAAACTCTACACCAAAGGTCAGAGGTCAGTGCTATATGAAATGACAAACAAAAGGAGCAAAATACAATCTCAGGGCTGAAGCCCAACCAGAACAAGTGCAGAGGACACTAGCTCAGCTGAAATGAATGAATTAACAGAATCAAAAGTAGAGAAACAACAGCAAAAAGTTATAGAGGAATTCAGAGCAGAATTAATTCCTGAAATGAAAAAATAAATCTCTGAATTCATAGCATCTGAAATAAAGAATAAAAAAAAGAAAAACATGGAGGAAACCCAGTGCCTACCCAGAACAAATGCAGAGGACACTAGCTAAGCTGAAATGTATGAATTGCTAGTGTCGGAAGTAAAGAAACAACAGCAAAAGTTATATAGGAACTCAGAGCAGAATTAACTTCTGAAAAGAAAAAGAAATATCTGAATTCATAACATGTAAAGTAAAAAA
>NW_004524768.1:4011908-4014006 GCF_000260255.1 Octodon degus | reverse complement strand
CCAGTACCTCAGAAAAAAGCAGAGGTACCAATCCCAATTTCAGACAGTTTCAACTTCAAACCAAGAATGATCAAATGAAATAAGAAAGGCCACTATATACTGGTTAGTGGAAAATTTCAGGAACAGATAACAATCCTTAATATCTATGCACCAAACAAAGGAGCACCCAAATTTATAAGACAAATCTTAATGGACCGGAAAAATCTAATATCCAATACCACAATCTTAACAGGAGACCTTAACACCCACTTGTTCTGAAACGATAGATAAAGGAGACAAAAAAAAAATTAGAAAAGAAGTAGCAGAACTGAACCACAGCTTGGAACAAATGGACTTGGTGGACATATGCAGAGGATTCCACCCAACGACAGCTGAATACACATTTTTATCAGCTGCACATGGGTCATTTTCTAAAATAGACCACATGCTACTCCAGAGATCATGCTTAAGTTTATGCAAGAAAATAGAAATTATCCCATGCATATTATCTCAACACAGTGCACTGAAAATGGAAATGAATGACAAAAGAAAGCAGAAAAAAACCCACGTATTTAATACATGGAAATTAAACAGCATCCTACTCAGCAATCAATGGGTCACAGATAAAATTAAACAAAAAATTCAAAACTATATACAATTAAAAGAAAATTCAACCGCAACTTATCAGAATTTATGGGATGCAAAGAAAGTAGTTCTCAGCAAGAAGTTCTTAGCTGTTAACTTGCACACTAGGAAAACAGAATGGGAATAAATTAACAACCCAATGCTTCACGTGTGACATCTAGAAAAGGAAGAGCAAACCAAACCCAGAGCCCAAAGACAGGAAGAAATCAAAGATTAGAGAAGAAATTAATTCAATTGAGATGAAGAAAGCAGTTCAAAGAATTAACGAATCAAAAATCAGTTTCTTTGAAAGACTAAATAAAATCGATAAGCCCCTAGCTAACTGCGTCAAAAAGAGGAAGAAAAAATTCAAATACAAGCAATAAAGAATGAAAAGGGTGTAATTACCACAGACCCAGGGGAAGTTCTGAAGATTATCAATAGCTACTTTGAAAATCTTTATGCTCAAAGAATAGAAGACACAGACAAAATGGACAGATTCCTAGAAAGGTACAAATTACCAAAACTGAATCAAGAAGATATATCAACTCTCAATAACCCAGTAACAGCCAATGAGATATGAAATGTAATAAAAAGTCTGCTGACAAAGTAAATTTGAGGTCCTGAGGGAATCACAGCTGAATTGTATAAAAATTTACACAAGATATAATCCCTACATTCCTCAATCTCTTCAATGAAATTGAAAGGCAAACAATTCTCCCAAAATCATTCCTGGAGAAAAGTATTACGGTGATACCAAAACCAGGGAAAGATGCAGCTGAGAAAGAGAATTACAGGCCAATTTCCTTCATAAACATAGATGCAAAAATCCTCACTAGAATCCTAGCAAATACAATACAGCAAATTATCAAGAAGTTCATACACCAGGACCAAGTAGGATCCATCCAAGGGATGCAAGGATGGTTCAATATTCGAAAATCTAAAAATCTAATACACTATATCAATAGGACCAAATCTTAAATCCACATGATTATGTCAATTGATGCAGAAAGGCTTTTTAAGAAGTCCCACACTCATTCATGTTCAAAGTCCTACAGAAAATTGGAATAGAAGGCCTCTACTTCAATTTGATAAAAGCCATCTATGACAATGCAATGGCTAACATAATTCTAAATGGGGAAAAACTGAAATCTTTTACTCTCAGATCTGGTACAAGAGAAGGGTGTCTTCTATCATCCTACTATTCAATATAGTTCTAGAATCATTATCTACAGCCATTAGACAAGAGAAAGAAATAAAAGTAATAAAAATAGGTTAAAAACTTAAATTATCATTACTTGCAGATGACATGATACATTACTTGGAAGATCAAAAAAACTCCATCAAGAAGCTACCAGAATTGATATACAAATTTGGTAGTATGACAAAATACAAAGTCAATATTCAAAAGTCAATAGCATTTCTCTACACAGATAAAGAGGGAAATGAGAGAAACAATTCCTTTTATAATAGCACTGCGGAAAATGAAATATCT
>NW_004524768.1:4010638-4011578 GCF_000260255.1 Octodon degus | reverse complement strand
GCAGGAGGCATTAAAATTCCTGACTTGAAATTATACTACAATGACACTGTGACAAAATCAGCATGGTATTGGCAATGAAATAGACCTCAGGATTAATGGAATACATTAGAAGATGCAGAGGCTTCTATGATCACACTTAGCCCCTTTACATTTGACAAAGGGGCCAAACATGCTTACTGGAAGAAAGACAGCCTCTTTAACAAATGGTGCTGGAAAAACTGGCTCTCTGTAGACCAAAAACTAAAACTTAACCCAAGTCTATCACCATCCACTAAGCTAAAGTTAAAAAGGATTATAGATCTAAACATTAAAACAAAAACACTAAATCTCCTGGAAGAGAAAGTAGATGGAACTCTCAAAGACATAGGGATAGGCAAAGAGTTGATGAACAATAATCAAATCGCGCAGTAACACTTGAAAGAATTAACAACAGGGACCAAGTATTACTGAGAAGTTTTTACATGTCAAAAACAATTACCAGTCCCAGTCCGGGCCCAGGTCCAGTGAGTGTGTGGAGAGCTTCCTACTACACTGCGTTGACGGGAACAGTTCCAGCCCAGGCGCAGAGTGGGCCAGACCCTCTCCCAACCCCTTGGCCCCCCCCATTCCTCAGTAACTCCCCCACCCCGCCCGCTGAATAGGAATATCTGCCACATCCGGGAACCCCCAGACCCACTCCTAGCCCAGGTCCTGTGAGTGTGTGGGAGAGCTTCCTCTTCCCCCTACTTCACCTTTCCCCCTCCAGGCACAGCTCAGGCCTGGCATACATGCCTGGGGTGTAATACTGCAGCTGCAATCACTGCAGAGAGTGTAGAGGATAGATACAACCACCTAGCCCAGGAGCAGAACATCTCACCACAGGGGAACAACAAGTTCACCCTCAAGGGCAGCAGTGGGAAGGAGCTGAGAACAGCAGCCAGACCCAAGCCAGACGCAGCTG
>NW_004524768.1:4006283-4008023 GCF_000260255.1 Octodon degus | reverse complement strand
ATAATTTGAAAAAAATATTCAAGCACTCACAAAAAGTTAATCTCACTAGAATTGATGAAGAAGTAAAACACATTAGGGCCCCTAAATTTAAACACCCAATCCAGAAATGAGCATCCGAGATGAACACACACTTCCTAGAGGACAAAATTAAAGAAGCTAATAAATATATGAAAAAAAGGCCGTGAAGAAATAAACCAACAACAAACGTTGGAGAGGTTGTGGGGGAAGGGAACACTTTTTCACTGCTGGTAGTAATGTACACTGGTACAACCATTATGGAAACCAGTGTTGAGACTCCTTAAGAAACTAGGGCTGGAAATCCCATTCAAGCCAAATAGTCCCCTACTGGGAATATTCCTGGAAGAACTGAAAACATCATGTCATAGTGATATATGTTTATAGCAGCACAATTTGTGATAGCCAAAACTTGGAAACAACGATGATTCCCATCACATGAGGAATGGTTGAAAAAGGTGTTGGATTTTTATATAATATAGTATTACTCAGCTATAAAGAATGATAAACTTGAAGCATTTATATTTAAGTGGATGTCACTTGAACATATACTCAAAAGTGTAATAAACGAGACCCATATGCATAAATACTGTATAGTCTCCCTAGTATAAGAACTCAGAAGAAGAAATACAAATAAAAAAGTATAACACAATTAAAAGGAAAGCAATAACTTGAGGACTGGACAACGAGGAGAGGGCAAGGAGAAAAGCTGGAAAACAAGACAGGGGCAAAGCTGCACATTTATATGCACAAGATGGGCAAGCAATGATCCTGAGAAACATCAGCAGGTTTTTGAAACTACCAGTTAATTGGTAGGATTGTCAACTTGATTAGCTATACATGCTGATACCTATGAAACAAGCAACTGCACTGAAGACATCAATGTGTAATAAAAGGGTCACACTTGGAATGCCAGTCATTCTGATATTGTAAATACTTTCTTCTCATCATGACATAACAATTATTACTATACTGTCTCTCAAGTAAATGGGTTTTTTTCCTTTTTTTAAAAAAAAGTGGGTATTAAATGAAAAAAGACACACATAGTAAAATTGTCATACGACTGCCCTCTACAATTCAGTATATGGTTAGATTTCTAAATTTCTGTGTATAGATATGTAATTCTTTATTCATATTCTTTAAATATTTTTCATGTTTTAATTTTTTTCTCTATATTCTGTAGGGACTTAAAGGTTAACATATCAATAGTTGATGGAAAATACCTGTTCATATCTTGCCTAAGATGTTTTATATTCAGACAGATAGTGAAGTTAAACCCAACTGCATATGCTGTAGAGTAATAATAAGCTTCTCTTCTGGAGGGTTAACAACCTAAGTTTGCAGACCAAAAATTAGAGAAATAGAAGGGCTGCAAGTATGGCCAACATTTTGACTATAGCCTTTCAAGATCAGTGAAGACTTAGGACATAGGAGAATGTATACTGTAACAACATGTAACTCAGTTATGTCTCAAATTTTCTGACCTAGGAGATTATGGGGCCACAGAGCAACGTGATCTATGACATAAAGTGTGCCTAAGGAGAGTCACAGGAAAGAAAACTTTCTCTAGGCTTTCACAGAGAGTAAATTGGTCAGGCAATGGCTGCGACTCATCCACAGGGTTGACACTGGTAAAGGATCTGCAAACTGTGGTACAGGTTACAGGATAAATCCTGAGGGTAGTTAACTGACCTTATGAGATACAAAAATTGCATTTCTTGTTAC
>NW_004524768.1:4003806-4005143 GCF_000260255.1 Octodon degus | reverse complement strand
TTAATAAAACTTTGAAAAGAAAAAAAAAGAGAATTACAGATAAATCATGAACATTGATGTGAAAATCCTCAATAAAGTACTAGCAAAATAATGTATCAAATCATCAAGCAGGTTATATAACACGATCAAGTAGGATTCATCCCAGGCATGCAAGGGTAGTTCAATATATGCAAGTCTATGAATGTAATACGCTATATCAATAAAGCCAAATCCACAAACCACTTGATCATGTCAATTGACGTACAAAAGGCTTTTGACAATGTCCAACATATATTCATGATGAAAGCCCTACAGAAAATTGTAAAAAATGTACTATAACTCAACTTGATAAAATACATCAGTGGCAAACCAACAGCCAACATCATCCTAAGCAGAGTAAAATTGAAAGCTTTTACTCTAAAGTCAAGTACAAGATAAGGATATACTCTATCACCACTCCCATTCGGTGTAGTTTTGGAATCATTTGCTGGGGCTGTTAAACAAGAGACAGAAATAAAAGGAATAAGAATAATTTAAAAAGAACATATACTATTGTTATTCATAGATGATATGATGACATGACTTAGAAGAACCAAAAAGCTCTACCAAGAAGCCTCTAGAATTAATAAAAAAACTCAATAACATAGTAGAATACAAAGTAAACACCAAAAAATCAACAACATTCCCCTACACATATACCAAACTCCTTGAAAGAAAAATTAGAGAAATAACACCCTTCACAATAGCATCCAAAGTAATGAAATACTTAGGAGCTAATCTAACAAAGGAAGTAAAAGATCCATACAATGAAAATTACAATTGTCTATAATAGATGTTGAAGAGGATTTCAGAAAATGGAAAGATATTCCTTGCTCCTGGATAGGGAAATCCAACATTGTGAAAATTGCCACACTCTCAAAATTGTTATACACATTTAATGCAATCTCTACAAAAATGCCATCTGCATGCCTCACAACTAGTGAAAACTTTTCTGAAATTTATTTGGAGCTAGAAATGGCCTAGAATAGCAAATGCAATCCTGGGTAACAAAGGCAAGGCAAGAGGCATTACAATTCCTGACTTCAAATTATGCTACAATGCTACTGAGATAAAGTCAGCATGGTACTGGCAAAAAGAAGCCAGAAGATCAATAGAAAAGATTAGATGATGCAGGTATAACTACAAATACACTCAGTCATCTTATCTTTGACAAAAAGGCCAAACATGTTTATTGGAAGAATGATAACTTCATTTAAAAAATGGTACTTGGAAAATTGACTCCATATGAAAAAACTGAAACTAGACCTGGGCCTATAAACATGCACTAAAATAAAATCAAAATGGGTTAATGATCTAAA
>NW_004524768.1:4001343-4003306 GCF_000260255.1 Octodon degus | reverse complement strand
ATTAGTCTCACATTGTTCATCTTTGCATCATCTTGCAAGTAATGGATTACTTTTTCCTGCATCCTAGTTGTTTTTAGGAGATTTTTCTCACCTTTTCACTAGCTGCACCAGCGTCTTCAAGATCTGAAACTCTGTCTTCACTTTCACTCAAATGGTTTTGCAGGCTTGTGATTGAGATTTTAAGTTCCTCTATATCTCTTTTACTCTGTTTCTTATGATCTATTTCTTTCCTGTATTTCTCACCCAAGGAATGTGTCATCTTTTTTATCTCCTCTACTTTTTTTTATCAATATCTTCTTTAGAGGCAGTTATTAATTCTTTTACTAAGGAGTTATTTTCAGATTTGGTTTCCTCCATATGTTTCTGTATTTGATTTTTTACTTCACATGTTATGAATTCAGATATTTCTTTTTTATTTCAGAAATTAATTATGCTCTGAGTTCCTCTATAACTTTCTGCTGTTGTTTCTTTACTTCTGAAGCTGTTAATTCATACATTTCACCTTAGCTAGTGTCCTCTGCATTTGTTCTGGGTGGGCATTGGGTTTCCTCCATGTTTTTCTCTTTTTGATTCTTTACTTCAGATGCTATGCATTCAGAGATTTATTTTTTTATGCAGGAGTTAGTTCTGCTCTGTGTTCCTCTATACCTTTCTGCTGTTGTTTATTTACTTCTGACTCTGTTAACTCATTCATTTCAACTGAGCTAGTGTTCTCTGCACTTGTTCTGGTTGGGCTTCAGCCCTGAGATTGCATTTTGCTTGTTGTGTTTGTCATTTCATATAGTACTGACCTTTGACCTTTGGTGTAGTGTTTTGGTGAGTTATAACCTCAGTACCTACTGAAATTTGGATGCAGATCTATTAAGTTTGAGTTTATCCAGTTATTCCTGGCTTGGGTCTAGCTGTTGTATTCAGCTCCTTCCTGCTGCAGCCATTGGAGGTAATGCTGTTGTGCCCCTCTGGCACAACAGTGAACCTTTGGTGCCCCTCTGTTGTGCCCGTGGCCCTGTGGGCACAGGGGAGTGGAGAAGCTTTCCCACACATTAGCCAGGCCTGGGCTGGGCTGGATCTGGGCATCCCAAGAGCATTGCAAGTGTTGTGACTCACTTGGGGGTCTTGGAGTTGGATGCTTTGGAGGTTTGGAGGGATCCTGAGGTTGTCATAGAGTGTCTCACTCACATGGTGTGCCTGAGCTTTAGTCCAGAGAGGTCCCATGGGCACAGGGATGCTAGATGCTCTCCCACATACTCTCTGTTCCTGGGTTGGCCTAGAATTGATCTAAACATTTAAACAGAAACACTAAATCTCCTGGAAGTGAAAATAGGTCCAAATCTTGGAGACATAGTGGTAGGCAGAGTCCATGAACAAAAGCTAAACTGCATAGAAAATCCTTCAAAGAATCTACAACTTGGATCTTATCTTATTGAGAAATTTCTGCATGTCAAAAGAAACTATGAACAGAGCAAATCCAGAAATTGGGAAAGATCTTTACCAACAATCACTGAGACAAAGGTCATCTATCTAGAATATATGGAGACAAAAAAAAAAATTAGGCCTCCAAAATTTAAAGACACAGTCTAAAAATAGGCATCTGAGACAAATACTTCTCAGAAGATGAAATACAGGTGGCAAATAAATACATGAAAAAATGTTCCACAGCACTTGCATTTCGAGAAATGCAAATTGAAATGTTGAGATAACATCTTATCCCAGAAAGAATTGCTATCATAAAAAAATCAACCAAGAATAAATGCTGGAGAAAGTATGGGAGAAAGGAACTCTTCTATACAGTTAATGGGAATATACACTGGTACAACCACTATGGCAATCAGTGAGAAGACTCCTCAAAAAACTAGGACGGCAAATCCCATTCAATCCAGCTATTCCTCTTCTGGATATTTTCCCAAAAGAACTGAAAACATCATGCCATAGTGATATATGTGCATCCACATTAATAACAGCA
>NW_004524768.1:3998685-3999808 GCF_000260255.1 Octodon degus | reverse complement strand
TTTTTTGTGAGAGATGGGTGTTCCATTGCTGTTAGAGAAGCTGCATTTGGGGAAGTCTTTAAAAGACCTTTTCATACTTGATGCCAGTCCAAATATCATAGTTAGGAAACATATACAGCTACTTTCTCTTAGATCAATGAGAAGAAAGGTTTGTGCTAATATTATTTAGACAAGATATCATGTCTGCATCTTATTCTCTGAATAACTACTATGAAGACAACAAAATGCAATGTACTAATTATTGTAACTGTCTTACTAATGGGTTCTGAAACTGTTTCATTGCTATTTTATTTTTTTTCTCATTAAAATGAATAAAAAAATTTAAAAGACTGAGTTACAGGTGTCACATGGGTCTTGCAAGATTGTTCATCCATTCCCATTAACCTTCTTGCAGACAATACTAATGTTTCTGGTGTGATGCACCACATCAAAATTGCCACTGTGCCCTGGCTACCAACTTTTTCATTTATTTTACACTCCAGTTTGCAGTTTGGTCATGTCATGGCCCCTGTTTCATTGATTATTTATATTCTTATTCCTAAGTGCCAGGGCTTGTCTCTGATGGAAATGCTTGTTGACTATGGTCACTGTTACTACCTCAAATATCATTCAATGAGCTTCTGCCTCCCATGCCACCTTGCATCAAAAATGCTTCTGCCTTGTGCAAACAGTTGCATTTTACCTGGGAATGAGCTCAACAAATTGTTAAACAATGTTCCGCATGTATATTACATTTTTCCTCATTGTTTATGGGGTTTATCTCTGAAGTTAAACAGTAATCATCTCAGGTGAATGGATGTCACTCACATTCCTGAGTCTGGCTCTTTACACAAGTCTACATTTCAGTGGATACTTCCTCAGGATTTTTTATTCTGGCCACATTGGTGAAGTGGCTAAACATGTCATTGTTCATTGTTTGGATGCCTTTAGAAACCTTTATCAAGGGAACTTAAGACTGACAATGGTTCAGTCTACATGAGTGTTGCCTGCCAAACATTTTGTAAAACTTTTCCTAACCAAAGCAATTCCTTATAATCTTCAAAGTCAAAGAATTTTTGAGTGTGCTTACTGTATGCTCAAGATACAACAAGCAATTAATAGACTTTACTTAGCAGTGCATGCT
>NW_004524768.1:3989979-3991635 GCF_000260255.1 Octodon degus | reverse complement strand
TGGGGGGCTACTACAGAATGATGGGGGACGTCCCAAGGGGGTAGAAGAGGGTGTCATTCATGCTGTGTCTGGGCTGGAAACAGTAAAGTCCCACCTGCACAGGGTAGCTGGAAGCTGTCCCACACACTCACCAGGTCTGGGCTAGGACTGGATCTGGGGGTTCCCGGAACACAGCAGAAATTCCTACTGGGCAGGCGGGGTATCGGAGGTGCTACAGAGTGGTTTGGGGCATCCCAAGTGGGTGAAAGAGGGTCTCACCCACGCTGTGCCTAGGCTGGGACCAGTAGGTCCCTCAGGCACAGGATAGCCAGAAGCTCTCCCACACACTAACCAGGCCTGGGCTAGGACTGGGTCTCTAAATGTTTCTTATAAGAGATTGCTGCTAATCAACCTACAACTAATTCAGACTAGTCTATTTATAATTACAAAATGCTAAATTGGTAACAGTTATTATAATTCAATTTGGTCAAAATATATATGAATATACTGTGATTTTTCTAAGATGTTTATTTGTCTAGTGTGTTAAACTGTATACTTCATTGTCCATTTTTCCAATCAGTTAACAGCTGTTTATTTTATTGGACCTCAAACATTTTTTTCCATTTTTAATCATTTTTAATGGTTTCTTTTGGGTTATAGATCTAAAAGCATGCTTGTACTTGAGTTTCCAGCTGGTCAACTTGACAAAAAATCTGATTTTCTCTTAGATCATCAGAAATTTGCTAGGGTAACTAAATGGGGACACCTCAGACTTGAAAGGTTATTGGTCAAATCTCCCTTTGGTAAATAAAGCACCATCTGCTTTGAAAGTTATTCCAGCCTTTGTTCATTTATAGGAAGTCAGAGTGATCTTCATAGACTTATTGGAGATGACCCAGTAAATGTTATTAAATATATATTATTGTGATATATTTACATTGGTTATCATCAAAATATTGTTTTCTAGATAATAAAGTTTTTGATTTATTTATTTTATTTTACTTAATTTTCAAGAGTAAAAAAAGCAAGAACAAAAATTTGAAACAAACAAAGAGGGCAACATACAACAATACATATGTTACAGATTTTCAAAACAAGAATAGCTGGGAGCTTACAGGTTACCTCAGTTGTTTAAAGCACCTGCTTGGGCAAACTCTGGTGCAGGGGACCAGGGTTCAATTCCTAGCTCCATTCCACATGCCACATCAGACCCACCCTTAAGGAAGGCTGAGCCATCCAAAAGGAAAAAAAAAAAACAAGAATAGCTGATCAACAGTGGTTGATATATTATCCATTTTTATCATTAAATCTGTTTCTCAGATTAAGAAATATAGTTATGTAAGATTGGACATGTGATTGACTATTACCACATGCTTTCAAGTAACCTTAAATTTTTCTTCTGGTCTCTCTTTCTTTCCTATTTTTATCCTTTTAAAATTCTATTTTAAAGCCAATATAGTAATAATTAATATGACATTAGAAACAGTACACATTTAGCAGACCAGGATGATAGGTATTCAAGCATGGCTTTTGTATTACACATTACTGTCTTCGATATACTTGCTTAGATTGCAGATATTAGTATATAGAATTAGTTAAGGTGAAGATTCTACACATTAACTGCCATTTTTAAAAAACTGTTGGAAATTCTTAGTAAAATCACCTCAGCCATCTTGT
>NW_004524768.1:3981851-3989224 GCF_000260255.1 Octodon degus | reverse complement strand
AGATTGCTTATGGTAATAATTGTTTTCTTTCAGATTCAGACCTCTTCCTTTAACAAAACCTTTTTGATATATATGCTACATATGTGAAATTATATTTAGAGAAATCAAGACAGAAAGCAATACAGACAATATCACAAATTTCTTTATCCCATTAAATGTCAATAAGTTAGGCCCAAGCTTCTCATGTACTTGATAGGGACAATGACTACAAAGACTACTTTTTCCATAATGGGAATTTGGATCTGTTACCAGAATGTCATCATGATTGTGTATGGTTTTTATATCATCAATATATATTGTCATCAATATTATGTATGGTTTTTATATCAAATTCTCTGTGTAAAATATATAACCATTGTCTGTTAACATTCTTCATAGATTTATCTACTAAATCATTCATAGTTGATAAGAAATAATGGTTTAAATTTTCATAATATTAAGCTCACTACTCCTAATACAACATAATGTCATTAACCTTCTCTTATGATTGTTCAACTACTAAGGTTTGGAAACCAAAAACTAGAAAGATAGATGGGCTAGGAGGATAGCCAGTATATTGGCTGCAGCCTTCTGAGGTAAATAAGGACCCAGGATATAACAGATACTTTGTTTTTATAGCCTATAACTTGGTGAGTCCCTGTTCTTCTGACTAAAGAGTTTGTGGTATCATAGAAGAAAGTGATCAACATTTTGTATCATGTCCAAAGAGATCACTAACAGAGAGAAGTCCCCCAAGCTTTCAAAGAAAGCAACTTCATCAATTAATGGCTATGACTCCTCCAGACAGCTGACATTGACATAAATATTTAAAGTTTATACATGGTTCCAAGGCAAATCCTGGAGAGACTTAACTCATTTTGATACATAGCAATAGATTAGTTGTAATTAATACAAGTCTCACCTTAACTTGGTCTTGAACATCCTGCAGAGAGGTATAACAAGAATATGTATAAAACAATGCCCTATTAATATGTTGGCTATACAAGAAACTCAAATCACTAACACCTTCCAACAATTCAGCCACATAGGCAACTGACTTCTTTTACAGACTAAAGGGTATGTGGGGTAAAACTGTTTAATGTAGGGATTTAAAATTCTTAGAATGAAAATATTTATCCTGAACAAGTTCACTTGGAAGAAAAAGGGTTTAAGAATGAGATATTCTTCAGAATCCACCAAACACAGTTTCTCCAACTGACCACTCATTGCTTACAACTACAAAACAGAAAATGGGGAGATGTAGGGAGTGGCTAAAGTTAGAGAATTATCACATGTGTCAGGCTGAAACAAGACCAGTCCCAAGAACAAAGAGCACCATGTGACTCATGTTAACAAGCTCTTCTAGCTCCAAGAACCTGTGGCACCCCAGAATACCATGCAAGTAGATTGCTAGGCAGAGTGTTGTCATGCAACATCAACCTGTCAAATGTACAAATAAATGTGTTGCTCTGGTTGAGCAGTTTCTTTCCTCCCATCAGGAAGGATGGCTTCACCTGACCTCTGCTTTCTGAATTCTGACTCTTATCTTTATTTCTCTATCCTCCCACCACCCTTCCCCATGGGAACTTAAAGAACTGCACTGGACACAGCCCATGGCTGAATGAGAAGGAGCTGAGGCTCATTCACCAACTTAGGTTCTATTGCTGGAAAGGGCTGGTCCTGTTTTTGGGTGAGAAAGTCTTTTCTGTCATTTTTTCATTTCTTGCCTTGCTAAAGTTTCTACCTGCTTTCAAAAATGAAATTAAACTGTATAAACTTCAAATGTGGAGGAGAGAGTTACATCTCCCTTTTCCAGGGTGATCTCATTATTCCCTATTCTCATTTTGACCTTTCTAATGACTATTAATACCCCTTCCTCCATTTCTCTTATTTCCTCTCTCCCTCTACACCTTTATTAAAATCTTTCCCTCTCTATTCCTTTCCAAGTCAGTAATTATCAATGTATCCTTGGAAGGGTGGGATCCTAGGCTACTGATAAAGAGCTCATGTTGAAGATATGACTTTCAAGGTTTTCAGAGAACGTTGGTGGAAGTGGAATAAAATGATCCAGATTGTGGAAATGGCATAGGAAAAAAGGCAACGATGAATATCTGAAATTGCTTGATAGCACAAGTTTGGAGAGTCAGACAGAAACTTAACACTTATTTTGAGACTGAGGGCAAATTATTTTATCTCTATGACCATCAATGTTACATGTGTAAATTGGGGAATAATTAACACCTCTGAGTGGATGTGAAGTTAACTGCCAATGTGTGGGAAGCACATATTAAGTGCATGGTGCTCATGAAATGATGGCTATTACCATAATGGAGCATGGGAGGACCAAAGTGCAAACTTGCAGATTATGAAGAACTCAGCAGAAACTGAATCATAGAAAAATCCTTGAATGATATAACTTTTTTAAAGAATGAGTCTCTGTTTCTGAAAATTCCTTAAAAAGGGAGATACGCTAAAGGTGAAGAGAACCTTCCACCTTCATTTTCGATAGCCAGATAAAAAACTAGGTAAGAAACTAAATGTGATTGCTATCAACAGCCTATGCCACGGGTCAGCACTTTTCATTATTATGAGTAAGGCAGTGTAAAGAAATGTGCTAAATGATTCTTCAGACTGATGCAGAATGACTTCCTGTAGCGATAAAGAGTAATTTACTATGATGATGTTAGAGAACACTAATGTCACTGAGAAACTGACCCTAAGGGGTGAAGGGTGTGAAAGTAGCTATTCAGGGCAAGGCACACATCAGATATTTATTCAGTACCCTTTACTGAAATACACATACTCTCTATCATTTTTATCCTACATCCTCAGTGACCATAATTCTGCTCTACAGCTACAGGCATGACACTCCGGAGTCCATGACTGGATTCTTTTTTACTATAATGTCTTGATTCTGCCTTCATTTTCTATGTGTTTTTCCTATACTTAACCATTTTTATGTTCAAAATGTCTTCTCCAAACTGTTTTTCCCTTTTGATGGTTCTATTGAATTATAAATGACCTACAATAGAGCATATATTTTTGTTAAGTTGGCATAGCCATATGTACACCTTTTCAAACCATCCCTGCAATCTACAAAGATCAAAACATTTCCTCTGGTCCCTTTGTTGCTTGTTTGTTTATTTATTTGTTTTTAATTTGGTGAGATTCATTTACTTTATTGTTCATTATTGTCTTTTTTACATTTTAAAAAGTTTTTTATTCATTTTAATGAAAAAAGATAAAAAAGCAATGAAATGGTTTCAAAACAGGTTAGTAGGATAGTTACAATAATTAATACATTGCATATTGTTGTCTTAGTAGCAGTTACTCAGAGGACAAGATGCAGACATGATATCTTTGTCTAAACAATACACTTTTCTTCTTAGTGAACTAAGAGAAAGCAGCTGTATATTCCTCTGCTCTCTTTGAAATTCTTTCTTCTAACCCTTCCCCAGTACTGGGCACATGTTATTCTTCTAGAATGGATAGTGTGTCACCCTGAGAATGTTCATTCTTGCCCAGGCCAGTTTTCCACATCAGAAAAAGCCAGGCAAGAGGTCATCAGGTTTCTGACTTCCTTGCCCAGTGCACTCAGGTTCTAGATCTAGGGTGTCACCAAGAGAGAAGCTTACCAATGACCTCACCCAAGCTTCAGAGGTGTGGCTCAGAACTCTATGGTGGGAGAGGTGGGCCATGGAACAGATAGCTTCCAATCCCTTGCCAAGGGAATGGACCTCATTTGCAACAAAGGATAGAGAAGTTCAAGTATAAAAGTCCTCCCAAGAACAGTGAAGACTGTGTGAAAGACAATTAGAAGATGCTCAGATCCAGCCTAAACTATAGGCTCACTAGTTGGCAGGAGAGATGTAAAGTGCCTGGGAGGAGCCCTGTTTGTGTCAGAACAAATATGAGTCACCTCAGAATCTATTCCTTCAAAGGAGTCAGAATTTCATTGGATTAGAATAATTTATACCCTAGGAAATTTTTAATAATAGACCAGTCATCTGGAAAGTAGTGGAGTATAATGGCTGGGTGTGGTCAGAAAAAGAATACTACATAAATTACTCTCATCCCACAATGACTGTGGAATAGCCAAAGCTCAACCTTGCTGGACCAACATGAGGGGTTTAATAATGTGTGTCAGAGATACAGTGTGGTATAATATACCCTGTTACTAAGCACATATGCAATGAAATAACAGTAACAACCTCAGGCAAGGCATGGTACAGAGTCACTACATTTATTATCATGATCTTTCTATTTCCAACAAAAGGCATACAGGGATATAGAATGTGTGACTCATAATGGAAACAAAACAACTGACATAAAATGTCAGAATGATCAGAAATCTATTTGTCAGGAAAAAAATGACATCAAGGTATACATTATAAATGTTTACAAAATTAAATGAAACCATGACTAAATGAGTAAAGTATGATAAGTCTGCATCAAATGGAGGATACTAACAGATATTTAAAAGAGAAAATAGAAATTTAAGAGTTGAAAAATCACAAAAATCAAAATAAAAAGTAACTGGACAAAATAAAACATTGATAATTCATCAAACTGTAGCTGCCATAAGAAAGACTAGCAGGCTTGGGAATAAATTGATTGATATTACACAAACCAGGGGCTGGAGATACAGCACAGTGACAGAACACATGCTCAGTATGCATACATGTATGAAAGGAAAAGAAGTTGTACAAATTATGCAAATAAAGAGAACAAAAAATGAAGAAAATTGGAGAAATAGGATCCATTAAGCATATTAACATGCACATGTACAATGAAGGTGAAAAGAGAAAGGAACAAAGAATGTACTCAAGGAAATGATTACTGAGTACTTAACCAGGTTTATTGCAACACATACACATACATAGACAGACACAGACAGACAGACAGACAGACAGACAGACAGACACACACACACACACACCCCAAATGATTTACACATCAAAAAAGTGTCACAAACATCAACACAGCAAATCCATAAATAGATTTACTGACATGTACATCATAGTAAAAATGGTGAAAGTCAAAGACAAAGAGAAAATCCTACAAGTGATAAAAGAAAAATAAATCATCACTTGTGAGGGAACCCCAGTGAGAATGACAGCTTACTTCTCAGCTGTTGAACTTACAATACACACATAGGCACATATATTATACATTAATATATTATGTGAAGGAAGGGGAATAGAGCTATATAGGACTAATATTTCTGTATATTGATGGAAATAAGCCGGTATAAATATAAATCTGTTTATGTTATATTAAGATAGAGAATGCCTATAGTAAACACTAAAAATATTAAGATATTAAAATAAATTAGAAGATATGCATTTAATTCTAAGAAAGCAATCAAAAAAGAATTGGTAAACAAAAACAATAAGAGACAAAAAGAAAAGTGGTAAACAAATCAAATTATATAAAGAGTTTAAATTCAATTAGCAAGTTAAATGTGATTAATATGCTATATATCATATCAAGATAATGATAAACAAAGCTCATATAACCACCCAAATAGACACAGAAAAAGCATTGATAAAATCCAAAGCCATCTGTGACTTCAAAAAAAAATCAATTGGGAATAGAACTTCCTTTACTTGATAAAAGACATCTACAAAATAATTTATAGATAATATTATATTTAATAATGAGATAACAGATACTTTCCTTATAAGATAATGAACAAGATAGCTCATCCATTCTAGATATGTCTATTCAACTCTCTCTGGAGGGTATTGTCAGGCCAATGGACATCCCAATTTGGAAAGAGGATGTAAAACTCTCTTTTCATAGGTAAATGATATTGTATATAGAAAATCCTAAGAAAACCACTGAAAAATAATGGACAAGTTCTTCAAGGATGCAGGATATGAGATCTGTGCATAAAACTCAATTGTGTTTCTATATAGTCGCAATAAACAACATGAAAAGGAAGACTCCTTTAAAATTGTTAGGAGCAGATGAAGCTGGAAAGGAATTATGTGTACAGGATGAAGCCAGCCTGAGAATAAGGAAGCTCCTCAAAGCAAGTGAATAGTTGTTGAAGCCTGTTAATTGATTGCTGGGTAAAGAGACTGAACTTGGCATCAATCTGTCCAGAGTATAAACACTATAGTTCTTGGGCTGGTTTTTCTTCTTGGCTAAAGAGAGAGAGAGAGCCTCCACCTGACCCAGCTAGTGTCTCTTGTTAATCTTTTCTTCATTCTCACCATGGTTCCTACCTGGGGTACACCAAGAGCCCAACAGATACCTACATAAAATAGGATTAAATTGAATTAATGTGTGCTATAAAAAAATGCCACAAGTTGTTGAATAACCAACAGTTACTTCTTCCCATAGCTCTGGATGCTGGTTGTGAAAGGCAGAGTGCAGCATGCTTATGTTCATGTGAGGCCCAGTTTCTGGTGTGCAGATGGCTGCTCTCTTGCTGTATCTTCATATGATCTGTCACTGGTGTGTGCTTTTGGAAACAGAGATAGAAAAGCCTGAGATCTCTTCCTTTTCCCATAGTCCCTTCCTGGGGTTGCCACTGTCACAACCTCATATGAATCTAATTGACCCTCACATGCCCCACTTTCAAACAACATCACAAAGGTGATTAACACTTCATACATCTATACTTGGAGGAGGTATAAATATTAAGTCTATAAAAACATACAAAACTTGCACTCTGAAATTCATAAAATATTGTTGAAACAATTGGAGAAGATCTAAATAACCTGAAAAGCATCCTACAATTTCATGAAATGGAAGACAGCATGCTTTAGATAGCAGTACTCTACAAATAGTTGTAAATCCAGTCTAATCACTATTAAAATCATAAAGTGACTTGTTCATATAATTTTACAAGTTGATTCCAAAATTTATACAGACCACAAAGGATTGAGAAACACTAAAACACTCCTGCAAAAGAAGAAAAATGTAAAAGGACTTACACTTCCCAATTTCAAAACTTACTACAAAGCAATAATGAAGACGGTGATACCAGCATGAGTTATAAAACATTTACACAAAATTGGTCAAAGACAGACTTAAAAAGCTAAAACTATAAAACTCACAGAAGGAAACACACATATTCATGGCCTTTAACTTCATAAAGACTTCTTAGGAGTATTACCAAATGTTAGCAATAAAAAAAATTGGACTTAATCAAGATTAGAAACTTTTGAGAAATGGTGGCCTCTGTGTTTTATGGTTGGCTGCAACCACCCTTAGGAGCCACTGGCCTGGGGTGGTGCTGCAGGCTCTTTTTCCATGTTTTGGGGATTCTGGATTGTTTAATAATCATGAACTCCAAGTGCAGCAGCAACAGTGAAGGAGTTGCTCATACATATATCCATGAGTATGGAATAATTGTGGAAAGTTGGTGTCTCCATTCCCAA
>NW_004524768.1:3980168-3981331 GCF_000260255.1 Octodon degus | reverse complement strand
AAATGTTGCTATTTTCAGTCCTGATGCCAGAAGGAAACTGTTGATGTTGCATTAAGCATCAAAAGGAAACAAAATGTCCAGCTTGCACAGATAAGATTCTGTGCCATTTCCAGAAATTGCAGCCTAAAACATGATCAAACTTTATAACCTTTTTCTAAAATCAAATGCAGCCATGTAGAAATAAATCCAATGGTAGAAGATTCAGGGGAAGTTCTACTGTGTTTGGATGCAAAGATCAATTTTGATTCTAATTTAGCTTATCACCAAAAGAAAAATCACTGATCTTCAGGACTGAAGGCAAGAAGATGAAAGGGACAGAGATGCAGCTAAAGCAAGTCATAATGACCTCGGCACTGATGAAAACACAGGCTGTCTAGTAAATGGTGTTGGTTTGGCTGTGACCAAATGGACATAATAAAAGTTCATAGGGAGACCCCAGTCAACTATTTTTCTTTTGTTGTGGTGATGTGATTCACCAAGTGCCAAAAGCATTTAGGCCTACTACTTCAGGTAAAAGGTGCTGGCTATTCCTAGTAACATTTTAGAGGTATTGTAGGATGTTATATTGCTGTGCAGGACAAAGTCATGGCAGGGACAGATGCAGAAAATGACATATCTGTGGTGATACGAGTACAGGGCACATGAGCTGGTGATGACAAGGCACTGACTGTAGACAAGGGCTGCAGTGACTTGGATGACGCTGTGAAAAAAGGTGTGAAGTTCTCTGAAACAGCCACCTCAGTTAAGCAGCACCAGGGAGCCATAAAATCTCAGGTGCCAATCTGATCTGGGGTGGCTGAAGGTGTTAAATGTGCTATAATCATTGAAAGTGCTGTATTTTGTATTTCTGTTCTTTTTCTTTTTAGTGGATGGAGATTGTCATTGCCATTAGGGTTGATTGCTAAGCATGACTGCATTTTTCCTGTTTGAAGTGATGAAAATGTCCTGTGGTAATGGATGCATGTATCTGTGAATTTGTTATATCTATGAATTATGCAGTGTAAATAGGTGAATTCTATTGTTTGTGAATTATATCCCAATAAAGTTCTTAGAATTGTACAGTTTTCTAATAAGTAGAAATACAGTTTTGGTACACCTCTATTCTGCACCCTTCCTAAACTCAATTATTAATTTAAAATGATTTTCTTTCTAGTCCATAGATG
>NW_004524768.1:3977806-3978643 GCF_000260255.1 Octodon degus | reverse complement strand
TAGCCCAGGTCCTCTGAGTGTGTGGGAGAGCTGCCTCTCCCCCCTACTCCACCTTGTCCCCTCCACGCTCAGCTCAGGCCAGGTATACAGGCCTGGGGTGTAAGCCTGCAGCTGCAATCACTACAGAGAGGGTAGAGGATAGAAACACTCAGCTAGTTCAGGAGCAGAACATCTTGCCACAGAGGAAAAACAGGTTCACCCTCAAAAGCAGCAGCAGAAAGGAGCTGAGAACAGCAGCCAGACCCAAGTCACGCACAGCTGGATAAAGCCAGACTTTGTAGATCTGCACCTGAACTTCAGTAGGTGCTAAGGTTATAACTACAATGAAGATCTACAACAAAGGTCAGAACACAGTGCTACACAAAATGATGAGAAGGAACAAAATGCAACCTCAAAACCCAACACCACCCATAAAAAGTGCAGAGGACACTAACACAGAACAACTTGGGAATCACACAGTGGAAAACAATGAATCAACGGATTCTGAAAATAAAGAAAAAGCTGAAGAAAGGTATAGAGGAACTCAGAATGGAAATAAAACACAAAATATCTGAATTAATAACATCTGCAGTAAAGAATCAAATGCAGAAATATATAGAGGAAACCCAGTGCCCACACACAACAAGTGCAGAGGACACTAGCTCGGCTCAAATGCATAAATTAATAGCATCAATAGTAAATCGGCAACAGCAGAAAGATATAGAGAAAATCAGAGCGCAATTCTTTTCTGAAATAAAAAAAAGAATTCTCAGAATTCATAACATCTGAAGTAAAGAAGAAACTACAGAAACATAGGGAGGAAACCCAAGATGAAAAAAACACTGCAGTAAAAGAATT
>NW_004524768.1:3974536-3975094 GCF_000260255.1 Octodon degus | reverse complement strand
CTTGAAATTATAGTACAAGTCTACTGTAATAAATTCAGCATGGTAATGGCATCAAAATAGACCTGAGGATCAATGGAATAGATTAGAAAATGCTGAAGGCCCTACAAATACACTCAGCCAGCTTATCTTTGACCAAGGAACCAAATATACTCACTGGAAGAAAGATAGTCTCTTTAACAAATGGTGCTGGAAAAACTGCTCTCTACATGCCGAAAACTCAAAGTTGACCCATGTCTATCACCATACAGGAAACTAAAATCAAAATGGATTAAAGATCTAAACATTAAAGCTGAGACACTAAATCTCCTGGAAGAGAAAGTAGGTGGAACTCTTGAGGACATAGGGGTAGGCAAAGAGTTCATGGACAGAAATCAAAACCCACGGGAAACAGTTGAAAAAATTAACAACTGGAACCTGCTCTTACTGAGAAGTTTTTTAACATTAAAAGAAATTACCAACAAAGTGAAAAGGCAACCCACAAATGTGAAAAAAAATCAAGACAAATAAGGACTCAGACAAAATTCTGCTCTCTAGAATCTATAAAGAACTAAAAAACAC
>NW_004524768.1:3967945-3970088 GCF_000260255.1 Octodon degus | reverse complement strand
TCTTCACCACTGTGAGCTGGTGTCCTCTGCCATGTGATAGCTGATTATGGATTGAAACTTCAACAAATTGAGCTAAATAAACTGTTTCTTCTTAAACTTTTTGTGTTAGGTATTTTCTCTCAACTGTCAAAATGTAACTAAGACAAACTTATTAGGGAAAAATGTTCTCAGTAACTATAAGTTATTTAAACACTGCTAATGAAGACTAGAAAAATGCCAAGGTGCACTCCATCCAGGGGCTTTTCTGTAGCTAAAAATCTCTGGTTTAAATTTAACTACAATGAAATTGATTTGACCAAATCAGTTGATGAAACACATTTGAGTAATGGTGACAAATTTCTTAGCTTTTGATATTACAACTTATTTAGTATATAATAAATATTATCTACCTACTATATAGAAAGTGCTAAATTAAGTACAGTAAATTCTTGGTTTGTGAGCATAATTTGTTTCAGAAGCATGCTTTTAATTCAATGCAATTGTATATCAAAGTGAATTTCTCATGAAGAAATAATGCAAACTCAAATGATGTATTGCACAACCCCAAAATATTCACATAAAGCAATTATAGTTCTTTAATAATAAAATAATGAAGACAATTCAAAATATAAAGGAAAATAAGCAAGTTAACCTGCAACCCACACTTACCTTTGGATACCATTCTGGCTGATGTGAGGGAGACAGGAGAGAGGAGGTCATTGAGTAGGACAACTTTCACTATCACTAACAGAATTACTGCTATCCACTGGCTAAATGGAATCTTTTTTTTTAATTTTGGAGTTTGCTCACATTTCAGGAGATGATTACTATATGATCTTGGTCTTTTATTTGATTTTGACAAACTTCAGCTTTTACATCTGAAAAGTGGCAGTAGTGATGGCCCACATTATAGGCTTGTGTAATGCCATGGTTTTATGAAGTGTGCTGAAGGCCAATTTGCGGCTGGGCTTTTGGGAAGTAAGAGCTTAGTGAGAGCTCTGACTATGTCAGTGCATTCATTCATGGATGGGTTGCAACATGATGTGACGGCATAACTGGAGGTGAAACAGAAGCAGGAGTGGGCCTGGCTGGAGGGAACTCTGGGGCCCTGACCTTGGGCCTGTGTCTTCTCTTAGCTCCCTTTTCTCAGATACTTTTTCTTTTTCCATTCCCTGGTCTCTATGGTCTGAATTTTCCTCTGCCACACCCTTATACCCTGATGCTTCTACTTTACAACAGGCCTAAAAGTAAAGGATCCAGCTGAACACTGACTAATACCTCTGACGTCATGGGCAAAGGTAAATCTTTCATCCTTTATGTTGTCTTTCTTATGTATTTCATCACAACAACAGAAGCACAGCAACAGTCTAACACATGTAGACTGCTTAACTCAAGGCATGCTATCTGCCTTTCTTTCATGTTTCGCTATTAAAGTAGACACCACTCTCAGACAATCTGCTGTATGCTAATAAGAGGCCCAAAGACATAAATATACCTGCAGGCCTGAAGAAAAGCTCATTAATGTTAAGGTACCAAGTAATGTTGCAGGCACTTAGAGCTTACTCTGGTTTGGTTCTTCACAGCAATACCTGAATGGAAGTTTTTCCTTGTGGGCTAAAGATAATTTTATTATGAAATCCATGCACTGAGAAAAGTTAAAGCAGTATGGGTAACTCTTTAAATGAGCAACCCAAAAGTAAAGCTGTGGCAAGGTTGTCCCACCATCCCTGAGTATTTCCATATCTGCCCAAATGAGAACATTCTTCTGCCCTCTACCCCACATGGTGATAAACAAGACATGGGTTATTTATAGTCACTATTTTGTAGGTCTCCTGACTTGAGTGTTGGTTTTAGTTTCTGCTAACATCCCTGCTGTTGGCTTGCTTCTCTAGGTGCTGATGACTAAAAATTATGAGCTCATGTACAACTGTGCTGAGAAAGTTCTCACTGTTTTGATTTTCTGGGTGCTCAGAAGTACCACCAGATGGAATCTATGTGCCCCTGAAGGAGCTAAGTCTGGATCCCTAACCTGTTGTGGGCATAAGGTTTGACCTCCTACTCACAGCACCCTTCCCAGAATTTATCTTCAGATTCTTATGTTGCTTCACCTTCTCTGTTCAGATTTCAGCTCTCGCTGGCCTCTCCTCCTCCTCCTCCTCCTCCT
>NW_004524768.1:3966555-3967845 GCF_000260255.1 Octodon degus | reverse complement strand
TCCTCTTCCTCCTCTTCCTCCTTCTCCTCCTGAGAACTTCCTCTTGCCTTTGTGGAAGCATTCCATACATGTGCACTTAGTATGGACTTTAGTTCCAGAAACCCAGATGTCCCTTGTAAGAATGCACAGGGCTTGAGATTAACAATTGCTAGAGAAGCTTTAAAAAGAAAAAAATCAGATTACACTGATTCCTGGCAGCGGCTCTGATGTGTGCTGCCCAGCATGCTGAGAAGTAATGTGGTGCCTTATCCTGACATCTCAGGCCTGCATAGTCTGGTTGCTGCCTGTTCCTCAGATTCTGTCTCTGGCTGCTGAGTGCTCCATCTGTCAGGCATTCTCTCGGCTCCTCTCACAGCCCGCGCTGTTACCACCTTGCAGTTCTCTCACAGCATGTTCCCTCAGCTTGAACGTCTCTTTGTCCAGTCTCTGCCTGGCTGAACCCTTTTTGCATGCAGATTCTCCATAAAAAAGATGAGACTGGATTGGCCCTGCATTACAGCACCATCTAAAGCCAGTACTGTCATTTTCACATTCTAGATCATGCCAAAGCATTCACAATATTTAAAATTAGTAGGAATATTTGTTAAGTTTTATTAATTTATTTTGGCTATTATTTCTTTCTTTATTTCAATTTTTTGGATACAGGATCTTGTTATGTAGTACAGGGTGGTCTTGAACCTTGTATGTAGCCCAGGTTGGCCTCAGGTTCATAATGATCCTCTTGCCTCAACCTTCTGAGTGCTGGTTTACAGGTCTGCTTCACCAGGCCTGGCTTTGCCTCTTTTTAGAGAAAAAGTTCAGAACAGATTTCCTGAATTTTAGTGCTAGAAAGTTCTGGGGATCTTACTCTTTACCACTCAGTACAAACTTATTGAATACCTAAAAGTTATGAGGAAGTAATGTAAACCATAATTCTTATAAAATACAGAATCAACCTGTAGGAAAAGTAGGATGCCTGAGAGGAACACTGTATTGAAAACACAGTGGGATGGGGTTTTAGCCATCTGCACCAAGCACTCTCCTTAGCGGGACCTCATCGTCTTGTGCATTAACTCAGCAGCCGAGCATGCAAAGCACTGTACAGAGTAGCCTTTTGACTTTTGTCTTCACCCAGAGTGTATCTATTTTCCACTGAATAAAGTTCATTACTTTAGTTTATTTCCTATCTCCCTTTTTTTAAGCATTCTTGAGATGTGTAAGACATGACAAACATAGACATAGGCAAAAATTTTTACATACATAAAAAATTATCTCTTTTGTTCAGTCTATGTAGACATTCTTAGTGGTACC
>NW_004524768.1:3964223-3965983 GCF_000260255.1 Octodon degus | reverse complement strand
CTCTCTCTCTCTCTCTCTCTCTCTCTCTCTCTCTCTTTCTCCCCTCCCCCTCTCTCCCTCCCTCTCCTCAACTTTCCTCAAGTAATTTTTTGCAAGTTTTACTGCACATATTAGGCTGAGCAGCTGCATTTGTTATTGTTGTTGTAAATTGGTTCTGACTCTGAGGTGAGCACTTCCACTAAAGCTTGGTTCTGAGGATGTATAAATGCGGCTTCCAGCCCTCCTCTAGAAATGTGACTCACTCTAATGTACATGAATAGGCAATTTCTATCATTCTAACAAATTACCAAACCCAAGTGGATTGTGGGAACCCATAAATCAGAATCCAGTAGGTCAGAAAAGTGGGAGGCCTGGAGGCCCTAAACTTGTGGTAGCATCAGTGGGGAAAGAGTCTGATGTGGGACAAGTGTCCAATTCTTGGGTATTGTGCAAGCTCCAGGTGCTGAGAGCAGGAGTGAAGGTTGGACAGTAGCTGGTTGGAATAAAGATAACATAAGCATCTCTGGAGCTAAGAGACATGCCTAATGTAGACCTCCAGGCAAAGCATTTGAAGGCCTCTCAGGAGGTGAGGAGTGCTTTCCAGGCTGAACACCAGCTCATGTACAGAGCAGGAAGGAAGCTCCTTCTTGGCCCCACTCAGAAGACACTAATATTGCTCTCCATCCACTAATGTGGGTGTGGAGGTTTGTCTCCTCTATGGCAATTGTGAGGATTTATTATAATGGACATAGTCACAATCCAGTAGAAAAAGAAGATGCAGAGGGTGTTAGAGCTTGGATGTGGAAGTGGTAAAGCCTCAATCTCCATCTTTTGAAACTCTTCTGAAGTGGTGGCACCAATGGTGGAAGAGGCCTGTGAGAGAAGGTGGGTTGTTGGGGTTATGCCCTGAGAAGAGACTGTGGACATTTGTCACTACCTCTCTTTTCTCCCCAGTCCCCACAATGAGCAACTTCTCCAGCCAGCATTCCTGCCCAGATACACAGCACTGCTATGGGCCAAAAGTAATAGGTCCAAGTGATCAGGGGCTGAATCTCTCAAACAGTGATCTAAAATAAGCCTTTCCTCCTGATAAGCTGCTTATCTCAGGTATTTTATATCTGAGTGTAGACTCTGACTAACACAGATGGATGACATCAGCTCTTCCTGCTGTTCCCTTTGGGCCAGTGTGAGCCCTTGTGGTAGAAGAGCAAGGGCCAACCACTGGATAGCCACCTTCCCAGAAGGTCCTAGGAACAATTACAGGTGCTTGAAAGCCAGGAAGCAACAGAGTACAGTTGGGAAATGAGCTATTCTTGCTGTGTTGCATAGAACAGACTTTTGCTATGGCTTCTTGGAATTTGGAGACCAGTGCAGCATCAGAGGCATAATGATGCACTTTCAGGATGAGCTCTGAATGTGCTGATGGAGAAGATTTCTCAAATGGGCTCAGGAGTGTGGCTATGTTGACACAGGCGGGACCTAAGAAGTAGTACTAGAGCAGGTGAAGCTGAAGGCATAGCTGGTACCCTGGTTGGGAGCACAAATGCAATGCCAGGCAAAGAAGCCCAGGAAGAGCTGGTAGAGGAGACTTGGGAAGAGTGCATAGGGCCAGGCCATTGAGGTGCATGTGGGGTCACTGAATTGGGGCATTTGGGTCTATGAATTTTTCTGACTGCATGAGGAATAGATGTAAGGACTCCCATCCACAACTGGCCACCTCACTGTCATATTGATGGATGTTTTGAGCTCAGTTCAGCCCCCTCCACAAGCCATGGGAATTG
>NW_004524768.1:3962717-3963773 GCF_000260255.1 Octodon degus | reverse complement strand
TTCTCATCATCAAGCCTGATCATTTCCCAAAAGCTTCAACCCTCAAGACTATCACTAGGAGTGGTAGGGTTTCAACATGTTTGGGGAGATACAAACATTCTGAGAACATGATCCTTCAACTTGAGGAATTTTTATCACCCCAAACAGAATATACAAGTTTTTTCTTTGCCATGAATATGTTTGTGTCAACATGTATTTGCACTATCTCACAAAGACTATTGTAAACATCTGAAAAATTATTCTAATAAAAATATAATGTAGACTTTGGATGTGCATGTCAACATAGGCTTATCAATTATTCTCACTGCTGCAACATGCTGCAGAGGTGTGGACATCAGTACAGGAGGGTATGTATGCACAAAAAAGCTTAAATATTTATAATCAAGCTCATTCCAATGATTCAAAGCAGCTTAAACAAGCCCACTCAAAAAAGTTTTCTTGAAAGAAAAACTATGGAGATTCCAGTCAGTGCCCAGGCTTGGTTTGTGAGTGGGACTATCCAGGGCCATGCAGACCCTCAACCCAGCAAGCATGCAGGCATGGCAGTGTGTGATTGGTACCTTCTGGAGCCTGCTGGATCATCACTCTAGCCAGCACCCAGGGCTGGTGTGTGAGTGTGACTTCCTCCATCAGACAGGCCCGGTGTGGGACCCTGCTGCAGAACTCCAGGCAAAGAGTCTAGAGACAAGGCCCAATCAGCTGATCCAGGAGCAGAACATCTTACCAGAGTGGCACAGTGCGTTCACTTCCAAGAGCTGCAACAGAAAAAACTGGAGCACAGCAGACAGACACAAGTGACACCCACCTGGACAAATTTGAACTTGGTAGCATCCAGACCTGGTGCTAAGGAAATAACTCTACCAAAGTTCTGCACCAAAGGTCAGAAGACAGTGTTATACACAATGACAAAGATAAAGAACAAATGCATTCTCAGTCCCCAAGCTCTTCCAGAACTAATGCAGGAGACAATACCATAGAAGAAATTGGAAATTACACACCTGAAATCTCTGAAATAATAGCGTCTGAAGTAAAGAAACAACTACAGAACGGTATAGA
>NW_004524768.1:3960298-3961055 GCF_000260255.1 Octodon degus | reverse complement strand
CACACACACACACACACACACACACATATATACATACATACATATATATGTATGTATGTATATGTATGATTGATACTGTTTTGTGGAAATCTTCAATGACCTTTTAAATGGGTTCATCTAATATGGATATATTTTATATAGTCCTGCATAACTACCATTTTGAGAGTTCTTTATTCTTTATCCAGGACCACACAGCAACTTCTTTTCTGGGTTGTTATTTTCTATGTTATATCTGGAGGTGTTAGAATATTTTAACTTTGTGTAACTGGAAAATATTTTACTTTTAGTTTTCAAAGGTATGCTTGCTAAGTATAAAATTCAATGAGGACATATCTTTTTATTTTCAGTCTTTTGAATAAATAAGTCTAATTTCTTACCCACTTGCTCTTTTTTTTCTAATGTGGAATATGATACTATTTAATTTTGGTCTTCCGTAGCTAATATTTTTTCTATGTATATGCTTTAATGATTTTTTTCTTTACATTTAGTTTTGGATAATTTCATTTTTGTGTATCTTGGTATGATTTTATTCATATTTCTTGTGCGAAAGGTTCATTTTTCTTGAAAATGTGGTGCTATAATTTTAACTAAATTCACAAAGCTTAAATCTTTAAGTATTTATTGCCTGCCCCCTTCTACTTTACAAATTCTAATTATATGAATGCAAGATTCTTGATTTTGGCACAGAGTGAACTATTATTATATGACTGATCTGTAAACTCTTTCTTCTGCATATTTATTTTAGAAAATTTTTATT
>NW_004524768.1:3958793-3959482 GCF_000260255.1 Octodon degus | reverse complement strand
TGTCATTCTGGTCTTCTGAATATGGACTGCTTGTCATGACATGCCAGTTGCTGCTATAATGTCTCTTGTGTAGGTGGTTTTTCAAGAAGGGGGTGGTGAAAGAAAGCAAGAGACAGGAAAAGGAATATTGTGGGAATGTCCTGCTTCATGGTTGTACATGGTGAGATTTTCAGACTTATGTGAAAACATTAGAAGTATATAATTCTTTATGCCTATTTTTAAAATGTATTCTAATTTTTAAACTTTTTTATCATATTCTGTAGGGACTTAAAGTTCAACATATCAATACTTGATGAAAACTACCTTTTCCATATTGTGCCTAAGATGTTTGATATGCAGAGAAATAGTGAGGTTTAGCTTAATAGCCTAAGTTGTTTGATAATAGCAATAACCTTGTCTTCTGGATGGTTAACAACCTTAGTTTGCAGACCAAAATTAAAGAAAAAGGTGGTCTGCAAGTAAAACCAACATTTTGGCCCTAGCCTTCTAAGGTCAATTAAGACTCAGGACATATGAGAACTTGTACTGTAATGTCACGAACCTCGGTAGAGTCCCAAATTTTCTGATCAAGGAGATTATGGTGCCAAAGAGGAAAGTGATCGATGATGTAGAGTGTGCCTAAGGATAGTCACACGGAGAGAAAACATTCTCTCAGGCTTCCACAGAGAGCACATTGGCCAAGCAATGGC
>NW_004524768.1:3952109-3958693 GCF_000260255.1 Octodon degus | reverse complement strand
ACAATTTTTTACAGTGTGCAATCTATTATTAATCTCATGTTGTTCATTCATTTCAGAAATATTTTTCTAAAATTCAGAAAAAGAAAAATGAAAATAATTTTTTTAAAAAAGAAAGAAAGAAAGAAAAACTATGGAAAGGGGAATAAATTGCAGAACTCTCAGGAGCAAGAGCATTTCCAAAATGCATCCATGGGGTTAGGTTGCAGGCAGCAGTTTGATTCAGCTTTCTGCAGTGAACACCAGGTATTGGGCACAATCATTACCAAGTGTGCACAGGGAAAGCCCAGTGCTCTGGCAAGGGAAAGGAAGGTCTGCTCTTAGGCCTGCTCCTGGCTTCCTTTCCCCATCCTTGTTTCTAAGTTATTCCCAAGGGTGAAACGAATTCCGTAGTTCTGTGCAGGGCCAATAACAGGGGCCTTGCTGCCCATAAAGACTAGTGCTGGTATTCTGTACCAAAAGATGAGAGAAGCAGAACAAAGTTACATTTTATGGAACACAAGAGTGTTCAGAATGAAGACTTGAAGACCTAAAGTGAGCTGTCAATTTTGGGAAAGAGGTTTCTAAGTTTGTGATGCAGGGCTTCATGCATGCAGGGCAAGCACTCGACTTGAGCTCCATTCTCATTCCTAAGGCTCCATACAGAGGCTCCCTGAAGCCAAGACAGCCACCATACGGAAGGCAAAAGAGCAGAATGGGTGTGAGCTAGTGGTTGTGTGGATGAGCCAGCCAGGCTTCTATTCAGCTTCTTCCCAGCCTCTCTGGGTAGCTTTTCCTCCTACCAGATTTGGAGGAGGCAGATCCCTTCCTGGAATGGGAGTTTCACAACCAACTATCAGACAAGATGTATTAGAGAGTTGTTTTATGGCCTGCTCCACCATGAGGGCTAGGGAAGATTAGAGTAGTGCCTTCAGGTTTAAAGGTTTGCTTTGGAGAAAGCAGCTTCCAGTTTCCATGGTAAGCCTTGAGAGAAAGAATTCTAGTTTTTTTTTAGTTTCTTAATTTTTTTTTAAATGAAAGTGAAAAGTAGTACTAAAAAAGAAAAATTTTAAATGATACAGAATTTCACTAAACAAAATATTTATTTTTAATTCCACATTATTTGTTATATTGCATTGTGTTGTCTTCAAATTGGTTGTTCATATTACCAGATATATGCATGCAAAATTGGAAGAAGAAAAAAAAACCAAGAAAGTAAGAAGAGAGAAAGAGGAAAAAGAATTGAAATAAAAAGACAAAACAAATTAGCTGCTCCTTTCCAAATACCAGCAGAAACCCACAGAACAGTTGTCCAAACCATCCTGCTATTTTTTCTCAACTCAGTCTCTTGTCCTTTTCCTCAACTCAGTAATTCATTTCATTTAAACAGGTTCATTCCCTTTTCTGCATATCTACTGTACTTTTCAACTTTTATTTTCTCTTTCAAGTTTTCATACTAAGGAGATTATAGGATGTTTGCATATAAGGGGCTGATTTATTTTACTTAAGAGTATGATTTTAGTTGCATCTATTTACCATTTGAGAAATGCAAATTAAAACAACATTGAGATTTCATCTCATCCTTGAAAGAATGGCTATTACCAAGAAGTCAAACAATAACAAATACTAGAGAGAATATGGAATGCTTCTCCACTATTGGTGGGAGTGCAGTGAGGCATAACCATTATGGAAATCAGCATGGAGATTCTTCAAACAGCTAGAATTGGAAGTCTCATACATCTCCTGGGTATTTTTCCAGAAGAACTGAAAGCATCATGCAATGATTGGTCATAGGTAAATGTTGGAAGCAACCAAAATGTCCATAAACTAAGAAATGGATGAAGATTATGTGTCTTTGTTTCATTTCATTTTGTTTTGACTGTATTTTATTTTATTTATTTTTAATGTGGTGAATGTTTATTTTATTTATTAAATAATTTTATTGAGAAATAACAATGAGTTGGCTTCACAACAAATTACTAGCACATTTTGAATAATTAATACATTGCATATTGTTGTCTGAGTGGTTATTCATTATACAAGATGCAGACATGATATCCTGTCTCAAACACTATTAGAACAAGCCTCTCTATTCATTGAATTGAGAGAATGGAGCTGCATATCTATCCTATTTCGAGTATACCGATACAAAATGGTCATTCATTTCTATCCCAATTTTTTGGTTACTTTTGCCAGAAAAGGGCACTCTATTATCATTTAAATAATGTAGATGAATGAATTCAGCAAAATATCTAAAAATAGTCTAGTAGCCCATAATAGCAGTGGGTTTTCCATAAGACTGGCAATGTCTGAAGTTGTTGACTAAAGCCTTTTACAGCTCAGCATATTAATATGGCTTCACTTTTTATACTTCGTTTTCATACTTTTCTGCTGGATGGTTAAGAACAAGATAAAACAAGACCAATATAACAAGAAATGTAACTTTTGTATCTGATAAGGTCAGTCAAATCCCTTCAGGATTTAACCTGAGACCCTGAAGCGCAGTTTGTAGATCCTTTGTCAGTGTCAGCCAACTGGATGAGTCACAGCCATAGCTTGACTAATTTGCTCTATGTGAAAGTCTGAGAGAATGTTTTTTTCTTCATGTCACTCTACATAATCGTTCATTTTCCTCTGTGGCCCCATAATCTCCTTGATCAGAAAATTTGGGACACAACTGAGTTATAGGATGTTACAGTACAGGTTCTCTGATGTCCTGAGTCTTCCCTGACATTGAAAGGATAGGGTCAAAGTGTTGGCTATCCTGCAGCCCTTCTTTTTCTCTAGTTTTTGGTGTGCAAACATATGTTGTAAACCCTCCAGAAGACAGGCTTATTGTTATTACCCTACAACATAGACATTTGAGCTTAACTTTAATATCTGTCTGGTTATCAAACATCTTAGACATAACATGGAACAGTTATTTTCCATCAACTATTGATATGTTAAAATTTGAGTCCCTCTAGAATATGAAGATAAAAGATTAAAAAGGTAAAAAAATAAGAATAATCATTTACATATTTTTACACAGAAATTTAGAACTCTAAACATATACAGCCTTGTGGCAGGACAGTTCTGTGACATTTCTTTTTGTCACTTGTTTTATTTATTACCCTTTTTTAAACAAATGTTTACTCAAGAGTCAGTATGGCAGTATTGGTATGTCATGACAAGCAGTACATAATTAGAAGATCAGAATGACAGGCATTCCAAACATGACTCTACCATTACAAATTACTTTCTTCAGTACAGTGCCATAATTCACAGGTGTTCAGCATAAATAGTTAGTCATGGTGAGAATCCTACCAATTAACTGCTAAATTCAAGAGCATAATGAAGATTCTCAGGCACACTATTTTACCCATCTTGTGCATATAAATATATGACTTTGCCACTGTTATATTTCCAAGCTTTTCTCCTTGCCCTCTCTTCATTACTTAATCCTCAAGTTTTCTCTTTCCTTTTGATTGTGTTATGCATTTCTATTTTTATTTCTTCCTTTGAGTTCTTATACTAGGGAGACTATACAATATTTACACATGTGGGTCTGGTTTATTTCACTTATGCATATATTTTCAAGTGCCAGCTGCTTATGTATAAAGGCTTTGAGTTTATCATTCTCTATAGCTGAGTCGTACTCCATTGTATAAAAATACCATATTTTTTAAAATCCATTCCTCATGTTATGGGCCTCTTGGTTGTTTCCAAGATTTTGCTATGACAAATTGCACTGGTATAAACATAGACACACATATATAACTATGATATGATGTTTTCAGTTCCTCCGGGAAAATTCCCAGTAGGAGGATAGCTAGCTTGAATGAGATTTCCAATCCTAGTTTTTTTCAGGAGTCTCCCACACTGATTTCCATTATGGTTGCACCAGTCTACATTCCCACGAGCAGTGGAGAAGGTTTCCTTTTTCTCCACAGCCTCTCCAACATTTGTTGTTGGTTGATTTCTTTATGATAGTCATTCTTTCTGGGGTGAGATGATACCTCAACATTGTTTTAATTTGCATTTATTGGATGACTAGTGATGTGTAGCATTTTTTCATATATTTATTTGCTTCTTTAATTTTATCCTCTGAGAAGTGTGTGTTCATCTCTGATACCCATTTCTGGACTGGGTCTTTAAATTTTGGGGCCCTAGTGTTTTTTCTGAGTTAAGTGTGTTTCTTGTATACAGCATATTGTCGGGTTTTGTTTCCTAATCCACTGTGCCAGTCTATTTCTCTTAATTGGTGAATTGAGTCCATTTACATTGATGGTTAGAATTGAGATGTATTGAATTACAATAGAAATGTTATTTACTTGCTGTTGTTCTCCTTTTTCTTCTGTGTATAATTGTTTGCCATATTTGGTGGGTTCTTTCTCTTCTTATTTGTGTAGTTCTGATCATTTTGATCCCTCTTAAGAATAACTTTTAGTAGTCTGTGTAGGGTTGGCTTTGTCATCATGAAATTCTTTAGTTGTTCTTTTTCGTGGAAGTATTAGACTTCACCATCAAACTTGAAAGAGGGTTTTTCAGAATATAGTACTCTGGGCTGGAATTTGTTTTCATAGAGGACTAGCAGTCCTGCCTTGTGGTTTGTTAACAGAAATTTGCCATTATTCTGATGGGTTTTTCTGTGAATGTGATCTACTTCTTTTCTCTAGCGGCTTTCAGTATATCATTCTTGTGCTGGATTTCTGGGATCTTGACTATTATATGTCTCAGTGTGTTTTTAATTGGATTGAAGTTTTTTGGAGCTCTTTATGCTTCAGTTACCTGAATGTCAGATTGTTTCCTCATATTTGTGAATTTTTTTAAATTACTTCTGCATATATTCTTTTTATATCATTTGTATTGACTCCTTCTCTCTCATTCATGTGTATTAGTCTCACTTTTGTTCATCTTTGTATTGTCTTGCAGGTGATGAATTATTTTTTCCTGCATCCTAGTTGTTTTTGAGATGTTTTTGTTACCTTTTCACTAGCTGCAATGGTGTCTTCAAGATCTGAAACTCTATCTTCATTTTCACTCAAATCATTTTGCAAAGTTTTGATTGAGATTTTAAGTTCCTCTATATATCTTTTGCTCTACTTCATGTGATCTATTTCTTTCCTGTATTGCTCACTGAAGGAATCCATTGTTTTTCTAATATCCTCTATTTTTTTATCAGTGTCTTCTTGAGAAGCAGTTATTAATTCTTTTACTATAGAGTCTTTGATCTGATTTCATCTATACGTTTCTGCATTTGATTCTTTACTTCAGACACTATTAATTTAGAGATTTCTTTCTTTATTTCAAAGGGTATTTCTGATCTGACTTCCTCTATACCTTCTGCAGTTGTTTCTTTATTTTACAGGCTTTTGTTTCAGACATTTTAGCTGTGTGATTCCCAATTTCTTCTGTGCTAGTGTCCTCTGCAATTATTCTGCATGGGCTCAGGGCCTGAGATTACATTTTTCTCCTTCTCTTTGTCATTTTGTATAGCACTGTCCCCTGACCTTTGGTATAGACTTTGTGCCATTATAACCTTATCACCTACTGAGATTCGGGTGTAGCTCTACTGATATTGAGTTCATCCAGTTGTGTCTGGCTTGGGTCTGGCCTCTGTGCTCAGCTCCTTCTTGCTGCAGTCCTTGGAAATGAACCTGTTGTGCCCCTCTGGCAAGATGTTCTACTCCTGGATTAGTCGTGTGGTTCTGGCCCATAGTGTTTATGCAGGGACTTCAGTTGCAGAGTTTCAACCCAGGCTTTTATGCCAGGCCTGGGCTGGGTCTGCTGGGGTCCTGGATGCTCAGGGGAGGGCAGGAGCTCTCCCACACACTTGCTGGGCCTGACCTTTGGCTGGATGTAAGGGGTGAAGTATATCCAAGCCTCAAGTGGGAAGGTTCTCGCAAACATAGAGGAAGATCTCACCCATGGGGCTGGCCTGAGCTGAATCCAGGAAGGTCCAACCAGCGCAGAGGAGTGCAGGAGCTCTCACACATACTCAATGGGCCTGAGCTTGGGTTGGATGGGAGGGCTGGAGGGTTCCTGAGAGTGCATCCAGAAAGGTCTGGAGTATTCAGTGGTGTTTGTATTTTGGTAAGGATTTACAGTCTATAGGGTTTCATTACATAAATCATACTCATCATGATCTGCCTGTGTTCAGCCTCCTCTGAAAGCTGGGTTTACAGGTTTGCACCACCATACTCAGTCTCAATGGCCAGCTCAGGGGATCTGGGGACAAGGCCAGCATGGCACATGGGGGATTGAACCCCTGCCACAGTGAAGATGTGGTATATTTACACAACGGATTTGATAGAAATTCTTGTGTCTATGCCTGCTTTGAGGACATAAAGGTGAGTAAGCATAGGTCAGAGAAAGAATTTCCCTCTGAGGCCTTTACTTTAGGTTATCTCCTTTGACCTCACCTTTGGCTAGGCACAAATCATCAAGATTACTGGTGTAATTCATAAGGCTTCTGATTTAAGAACCTTCCAGAAGGCAAATTCTCATCTGGTATATATGAGTTTCACATAAAATTAAGGACACACCCTTGAGGCTGCAGTATTAGCAGAGATTTCATAAGACCTTCAGAGGCTAAGAGACATTTTCTGCCCTTTGTGGAAAAAAAA
>NW_004524768.1:3940880-3944874 GCF_000260255.1 Octodon degus | reverse complement strand
CATCTTGTACAGCAATTAACCACTAAGAAGAATGTATGCAGTGTATTAATTATTGAAACTGTCCTACTGATTTGATTTGAAACTGTCTCATTGCTATTTGTTTATCAATAACATTATGGGAAAAAAATAAAAAATAAATAAATATGAGTTAGTCAAGCCATTTAACCTATGAATTGCTCACATACTTAATCCTCTTTTTTGTATAATGTCTTATAATTAAACAAGCGGAATTAAAGCATTTCTGATTTCCAAATATTAAAAATATTTATTTAATTTTGAATTTGTTCTCTATTTACTATTTGGAATAGGGCACTAACAAACAAATTCTATTGTTTTTTAATTGATGCAATTTCCTACTAATGTTGAGTTTAATTTTCTTGGTGTTATATAGCTCATATTCAGTGCTTTGAAGATAATTATAAACTTGCTATTATCTATGTATATTTGTGGATCCATATTTAGAGGCATGTGAAGATGAGTTTTTGAAAAGTTCAGTTGTTTTCACACAACTTGTTGATTAACAAATGTTTTACTTTTTAATGTCTTAACAAGATACCTGGGTATTTCAACATAGTTATAGCAAGTACATAATTTTGCCTATTGTGCTTTGATGTCATTCTCATTATTATGATTTACATATTTTTTTTTCTTATCAGCATTTTTATTTCCATGCTTTTATTTGTATGACCTCAAATTTTTAATTTTACCAACACTTTTGCCAAAACATAAACAATGATATTATTTTTTGTTTTAAAATAGTGAATGCACAAGCTATACGTACATCATTTATAGTGATTTCTTTATTTAGCAGCCAGGGAGATAATTCGGCAGTCTAATTTCTTGCCTGGTAAGCACAAGGACCTGGGTTTGATCCTTGGTACCACATGTCATGCTAGCCCCACACCAAGCTGGCCCCTGAAACCAGGTGTGGTAGCACATGCCTGTAATCCCAGCACTGCGGAGGTTGAGATAGGAGGATCTCTATGAATCCAAGTTGTATAGTGAGACCCTGTACCTAATAAATAAAAGATTTAAAAAAGATCTGATTTCTTTATCTAAAATAACATTTTCTAATATTATTGCAATCAATGTCTTCTTTAAACATTTGGACAAAATATGGAAATATCCATAACATAAATAAAAATACACATAACATTTTAGTAATGAATAAAGTTTGAATAACATTTTTTATTTAAAAAATTATGGTTTTAAAAATAATAAGAAAAAATAATGCTCTGAAATCAATAAACAGAAAAGCATCAAGCATGATGATTCTGTGAGTGAAATTTATCAAATCTCCAAAAATATGTCCCTAAATCTATGTTTGGGTGAGACAGGAATTGGGAAGAGATGTATGATTTTAACATCTTTTTTGGCAGATGGCCCAAACTTTAGTTATGGTCTCTCTCTTTTCTTCCTGGACAGCATGAACATCACCACCTACTCCACCACTTTCTCCACCAACTACTGATCCCTACTCATTCTGGACCCCCAGCAACAGTCTGGGTGGGCCAACATCACTGCCAGCTTCTATGCCGGCACCTGTGGCTTGGTTTCCCAGGTCTCCATATCTCGCTTCACCTTCATCCATGGTGACATGGTACCCGCTGGCCTGGCCACAGGAGTGGCTGGTGGTCTGGCCCACATGGGCAGCATCCAGACTGAGAAGGAGACCATTCAGGGCCTGAACGACCACCTGGCCTCCTACCTGGACAGACTGAGGAGCCTGGAGATAGAAAATCGCAGGCTGAAAAGTAAGATATGGGATCACCTGGAGAAGAAGGGGTCCCCGGTCAGAGACTGGGCCATTACTTCAAAACCATCGAGGAGCTGAAGGCTCAGACCTTAGCAAATTCTGTGGACAATGCCCGCATTGTAGTGCAGATTGACAATACACATCTGGCTGCTGCTGATTAGAATCAAATATGAGATGGAGCTGGCCATGCATCTGGGAAAATGACATCCATGGACTTCAAGTCATCGATGACACCAATATCACTCAGCTGCAGCTGGAGATGGAAACTGAGACTGAAGGAAGAGCTGATACTCATGAAGAAAAACTGTAAGGAGGAAGTCAGAGGACTTCAAGACAAGATTGTGGGCTATGGGTTGACTGTGGAGGTGGATAGGACTTCAGCAAGATCATGGCAGACATCAGGGCCCAGTATGATGCACTGGCTCAGAAGAACTGAGAAGAGCTGGACAAGTACTAGTCCCAGCAGATTGAAGGGAGCACCACAATATTCACCTCTCAGTCTGCTGAAGTTGGAGCTGCTGAGACAACACTCACAAAGCTGAAGCACATGGTTGAGTCCTTGAAGACTGACTTGGAGTCCATGAAAAATCTGAAGACTGGCCTAGAGAACAGCCTGAGAGACCTGGAGGCCTGTTATGCTATGCAGATGGAGCAACTCAATAGGATCCTGTTGCACCTGGAATCTGAGCTGGCATAGACTCAAACAGAGGGGCAGCGCCAAACCCAGGAATACAAGGCCTCACTGAACATCAAGGTCAAGCTGGAGGCTGAGATCACAACGTATCACCACCTGCTGAAAGACGGGTAGGATTTCAATCTCAGTGATGCCCTGGACAGCAGAAGTGCCTTGGTGCAAACCATCCAGAGAACCACCACCCATAAAATCATGGATGGAAAATTAGTGCCTGAGACCAATAACACCAAAGTGTTGAGACACTGACGCAACAGGAGTGGGGTGTGCTTGGGAAAGAGCTAGCAAATAAAAATTCAGAGGTCATTGGAAAAAAATTTTAAAAAATAAAAATAAAATAAACTCTTTAATTTCAAATTAGACTGAATATTTGGAAGTTGCTGCTGCAGTCTACCTGTGCTTGTTAAAATAGTGGCTGAAACTAAAGACATTTTTAAAAACCTAAAGTTCTCCATGTGTGCTGGCTGTTTACTCTGCTTGTTTGAAGAATTCACAAATGCCATGACCAAATCACCTTAGAACTTTACTGGTAGATGTCAACAAAATATGTGGCCACAGAAGTAGGGTCAGAGAGATGCTGGGCTGCTGTTCTTGAAGATGGAATGGGCAGGAAGGTAAGAGCCTGGAAGCCAGTAAGGTCGGGAATGACTTCTTTCCCAGAATGTCTGGAAGCCCTCCAGATGTCCCAGTTTCCCTTGTTTCAAATATGGGACTCACAGAGTCATCAGGTATAAAACTCTGTTGTTTAAGGCCAAAATCCCCAAATTTCCCAAAGAGAGCTTCTTAGCAAGAGTCATGTACAGAAAAGCAAGAAACAGAAAATGGGGGGAGGCATGGGATAAAAATCAAGAAAAGGAAATAGCTCAATTCACTTTCAAAAAATAAATGCAAACATTCTTTTAAAAATTGTAAACCAAATGCTCAATGCATCATAAATCAAATATCAGTGTATATCACCTGAGAATTGCACACAATTAGCATTAGGAAATATGTTAATATTATAATCATATTATAGATGAAATAAGAAAAAATCATGTGATCCTCAAAGGTACAGAAAAATATTATTTGGTGAAATTGTAATTTATTCATTACAAAACACTTTATCAAACTAATAAGAGAATGGTACCTTCACAAGAATGTTGGTATTATCTACTGAAAAACTATAACAAGGCAAATGTTTAGCACCCAGAGTAAAAAGTGCTCCTTTAAATTCCATTGAGAAGTGAAGCTGACCACTGCCAAGGCCACAGTCAGCATTGTCCTGAAAGTCCTATCCAAGATTGTAATACTAGGAAAAGATAGACACAGTGATTAAGAAAAACCAGAAACAAAGTCATCATTTGCTGGCAATAATGGCAGCAATATAGAACATACAAGAGAAAGTAGAGGCCAAACTCAAACTCTCTCTGGACTCTGACACTTTACCAGTTAGTTCTGAGGGCTGGATATGGTGGGCTTTTCTGTACACTTTCCAGGACAGAGGTCCAACATAAGCCAAGTTCTGTTCCAGCAACTATAATTTTATTATAGGTGAAATGCAAGGAGTG
>NW_004524768.1:3933177-3935030 GCF_000260255.1 Octodon degus | reverse complement strand
AGGATCACAAGTCCGCATCTTGTACAGCAATTAACCACTAAGAAGAATATATGCAGTGTATTATTTGTTGAAACTGTCCTTCCGATTTGATTTGAAACTGTGTCATTGCTATCTGTTTGTCAATAAAACTTTGAAAAAAAAATAAAAAAATAAAGAGAAAAAAAAAAAAAAGAAGAGGAGCGACAGCAGACTAAGCAAGCAGTCCTCTCTTTGCAAAGGGAGAATTCTACACTAGATGCTGAATGTCAAGACAAAGGGAAACATATTAATGAGCTACAAAGAAAAATGGCAGTTTTGGAACAAGAAATTAAAGATAAATACTAGCTTTTTGTAAGAAAAAAGAAGCATTTGATACAATTTAGGAACAAAAGGTGACATTAGAAGAAAATGGTGAGAAAAATCAGGTACAACCTAGAAAACTTGAAGCTACAATAAAATCATTATTAGTAGAACTTCTGAGGGCAAATGAAATTGTCAAGAGGTTACAAGGCGATCTCAAAACTCTCATGGGTAAGTTGAAACTGAAGAATATAGTTACTAATCAGCAATAAAAACCATTGGCTGAGAAGGAGGAAAGATTACAAAAGGAATTACAAGATATTGGACAATCTCTCTGAGCAAAAAAACAAGAGGTATGCAAATTACAAGAACAATGAGAAGCTACATTTCAAAAATTTAAAGAAAGCAGACAACTTCAAAAAACAATGAAAAGGTAATCACATGATTAAATATAGAATTAAATGAAAATCTGCTAGTGAGAAAGCAAGATATATAGAGACCTTCTACCTCTCCACTCACACATTGCAGCAGCAGCACAATCAGAAGTGGAATTTCTCCAAACCTGAATGTGATTGATAATAGACTTGCTTATTCAAGCTGTGGGATTGGTTATACTATGTCCTCTGCATTTGCATTCCAGAATACCTTTTCTCATCTGATACCTGCCAAAAATATTATCCACCCAGGTTTTAGGACCTTAGGTTCAGTTTAACTTGCAATCTACAAAACTAACTACATCATTAGGGGATAATCACCCAAGAGCAACTAGTAGTATTCCATGCTCAACTGATGAGGAAAATAGTGAAAATTTAGGACTGGAAAACAAACACTTCAAGAGAAGTTAGCATTCTTTTATGTGGCCTCACCCAGAATCTATTTATTAATGCAGACCATCAGAAAGATGGCACTCAAGGAACATTAGACTTCTTCCAAACTGCAGTGTTCCCTTCCACATCTTCAGCCTATTTCTTGGAACAGTTATCAAGCAGTTAATTTTAACACTATTTCAAGAATTTATTGATATTTAAAACCAGGACAATAAAAAGTATTAATAGAAGTCCAACCACAAGCAAACAAGTTTCAAATTTTACTTAAGCTACTACTATTATGATTGTTTGGATCATTAATATTACACAGATTACTGTACAGGAACAAATCTGTCCTTGGGAATTGATATAAGAATCTAGTGATCATTTCTGGGTCTCTGTAACAGTAACATAAATTTTGTAAGAAATTTATCAATTCTTTTTATTGTTAAATGATAAATTCTCTTCTTTTTCTACCTTTTTTTTCCATAATGTTATTGAGAAACAAATAGCAGTGAGACAGTTTCAAATGAAATTGGTAGAACAGTTTCAATAATTAACACATTGCATACATTCTTCCTACTGGGTAATTGCTGTACAAGATGCAGACATGATATCCTACTTACAAACACTATTAGAACAAATTCCTCTGTTCTTAAGAGAATGGAACTATATATCTATCCCAACTGTTTTGAATACAAAGACACAAAATGGACATTCATCTGTATCCCTTTTTTTGTTAAGTTCCATTACATGAATATTATACGT
>NW_004524768.1:3930458-3932213 GCF_000260255.1 Octodon degus | reverse complement strand
TATTCAGAAGTCCAGAATGACAGGAACTCCAAACATGAAACTACTACTACAGATTACCATCTTCAGTACAGTTACTTAATTCACAGGTATCAGTATATATAGTTAGTCAGGCTGAGAATCTCTCCAATTAACTGCTAGATTCAAAAATCTTCTGGAGATTCTCAGGATCATTGCCTTGCCCATCTTCTATATACAACTATATGGCTTGTCACCGTCATGTTTCCTACCTCTTCTCCTTTCCCTCTCTTAATTAGTTAGTCCTCGACTTCCTGCTTTCTTTTACTTGAATTATACATTTCTATTTGTATTTCCTCTTTTGAGTTCTTATACTAAGGAAACTATATGATATTTACACATGTGTGTCTGGTTTATTTCACTTATGAGTATATCTTCAAGTAGCATCTACTTCAATATAAAGGCTTTGAATTTATCATTCTTCATAGGTAAATAATACTGCATTGTATAAAAATACCACTTCTTTTTCATCCATTCCTCAGGTGACAGGCATCTTGGTTGTTTCCAAGATTTGGCTATCACAAATCGTTCAGCCATAAACATAATCACACATATATCCCTATGATATAATGTTTTCAGATCCTCCAGGAAAATTCCCAGTAGAGGAATAGCTGATTTAAATGGGATTTCCAGTCCAACTTTTCTAAGGAGTCGCCACACTGATTTCCATAATGGTTGTACCAGTCTACATACCTACTAGCAGTGGACAAGAGTTCCTTTTTCCCCACAGTCTCTCCAACATTTGTTGTTGGGTGATTTTTTTATGATAGCCATTCTTTCTGGGGTGAGATATCTCAATGCTGTTTTAATTTACATAGATGGTTAGTGATGTGGAGCATTTTTTCATATATATATATTCACTTCTTTAATTTCTTCCTCTGAGAAGTGTGTGTTCATCTCAGTTGCCCATTTCTGGATTGGGTCTTTAAATTTTGGGGCTGTAGTGTTTTTTACTTCTTTATAAATTCTACAGAGCAGATCTTTGTCTGAGTACTTATTTGTCATGATGTTTTCCAAATAGTGGGTTGTCTTTTCACTTTGTTGGTAATTTCTTTGGAAGTGCAAAAATCTTCTCAGTAAGAGCAGGTCCATGTTGTTAATTCATTCTACTGTTTGCCATGTGATTTGATTTTTGTTCATGAACTCTTGGCCTACCCCTATGTCTTCAAGAGTTCATCCTACTTTCTCTTCCAGGAGATTTAGTGTCTCTGATTTAGTGTTTCGATCTTTAATCCATTTTGACTTTAGCTAGTGCCGGGTGATAGACCTGGGTCAAGATTTAATTTTTTCCATGTAGAGAGCCATTTTTTCCAGCACAATTTGTTAAACAGGCTATCTTTCTTCCAGTGAATATGTTTGGCCACTTTTGTCAAAGATGAGGTGACTGAGTGTCTTTGTAGGGGCTTCAGCATCTTCTGATCTATTCCATTGATCCTGAGGTCTATTTTGATGTCAGTACTATGCTGATTTTATCACAGTAGCTTTGTAGTATAATTTCAAGTCAAGAATTGTAATGTCTCCTGCCTTGTGTTTATTGCCCAAGATTGTCTTTGCTATTCTAGGTCTTTTCTGCTCCAAAATAAATTTTAGGAATGATTTCTCTAGCACAGTGTGGTATGCTTGTGGTAGCATAATAGGGATTACATTAAATTTGTATAGCGATTTTGGGAGCATAGCCATCTTCAAAATGTTGGTTCTTCCCATCTAGAAGCATGGAATATCTTTCCATTTTCTGAAATC
>NW_004524768.1:3929572-3930095 GCF_000260255.1 Octodon degus | reverse complement strand
GTAAAGTATCATGTCCTCTACAAATAATGATAATTTAACTTCTTCTTTAACTATTCTTATTCATTTTATTACTTTCTCTTGTCTAATGGCACTAGCTAAAGATTCCAGAACTTTACTGAATAGGAGTGGTGATAGAGGACATTCTTGTCTTGTACCAGATATAAGAATAAAAGATGTCAGTGTTCCCCTTTTAGGATTATGTTAAACATTGGGTTTTCATAAATGGTTTTTACCAAATTGAAGTAGAGGCCATCTATTCCAATTTTCTGTAGGACTTTGAACATGAATGAGTGTTGGACTTTGTCAAAAGCCTTTTCTGCATCAATGGAGACAATTATGTGGTTTTTAGTTTTGCTCTATTGATATAGTATATTACATTGATAGATTTTTGAATATTGAACCATCCTTGCATCCCTGGGATGAATCCTACCTGGTCATGGCATATGAACTTATTGATGATTTGCTGTATTCTATTTGCTAGGATTTTATTGAGGATTTTGTCATCCATGTTCATGAGGGAGAT
>NW_004524768.1:3923981-3925580 GCF_000260255.1 Octodon degus | reverse complement strand
AAATTGTGCTGCTATAAATATAGGCACACATATATCCCTATGATATGATGTTTTCAGATCCTCTGGGAAAATTCCCAGTAGAGGAATAGCTGGTTTAAAGCGGATTTCCAGACCAACTTTTCTAAGGAGTATCCATACTGATTTCCATAATGGTTGCACCAGTCTACACTCCCGCCAGCAGTGGAGAAGGGTTCCTTTTTCCCCACAGCCTCTTCAACATTTGTTGTTGGGTGATTTCTTTATGATAGCCATTCTTTCTGGGGTGACATCCTAGTTGTTTTTAAGAGATCTTTTCTTACCTTTTCACTAGCTGCACTAGAGTCTTCAAGATCTGAAACTCTGTCTTCAATTTCATTTAAACGATTTTGTAAGCTTGTGGTTAAGATTATAAATTCCTCTGTATCTCTTTGACTCTTCTTTGTGCAATCTATTTCTTTCCTGTATTGCTCATTCAAGGCATCCATCATTTTTCTAATCACCTTTATTTTTATCAATGTCTTCTTTAGAAGCAGTTATAAATTCTTTTACTGCAGTGATTTTTCACATTGGGTTTCCTCCCTATGTTTCTGTAGTTGATTCTTTACCTCAGATGCTATGAATTCCAAGAATTCTTTTCTTATTTTGGAAAGTTCTGCTCTGAGTTCCTCTATATCTTTCTGCCTGTTGCTTATTTACTATTGATGCTATTAATTCATGCATTTGAGCTGAGCTAGGGTCCTCTGCACTTGTTCTGTGTGGGCATTGGGTTTCCTCCATATGTTTCTGCATTTGATTCTTACTGCACATATTATTACTTCAGGGATTTCTTTTTTTCATTTCCAACCTGAGTTCCTCTATACCATTTTGCAGCTGTTTCTTTATTTCAGAAGGCTTTGATTCATTGTTTACAGCTGTGTGATTCCCACTTTGTTCTGTGTTAGTGTTCTCTGCACTTGTTACGGGTGGACTTGGGTTTAGAGGTTGCATTTTGCTCCTTCTCATTGTCATTTTGTTCAGCACTGTCTTCTGATCTTTGTTGTAGCACTTTGGTGCAGTTTTAACCTTAGCACCTACTGAAGTTCAGGTGCAGATCTACAAAGTTTGGATTTATCCAGTTGTGCCTGCCTTGGGTCTGGCTGCTATGCTCAGCTCATTCCTGCGGCCACTCTTTGGGGTGAACTTGTTATGCCCCTCTTGCAAAATGTTCTTCTCCTGGATGAGCTGGGTGGTTCTGTCCCCTACACTCTCTGCAGGGATTGCAGCTGCATGGTTTCACCTCAGGCCTGTATGCCAATCCTGAGCTGAGTCTGGAGGGGACAAGGTGGAGTAGGTGGTAGAGGCAGCTCTCCCACACACTCCCTGGGCCTGGGCTTGGACTGGATCTGGGGGTTCCCGGAACGTGACCAAAATTCCTACTTTGTGAATGGGGTGAGGTATACTACAGAGTGGTGGCAGGTGTCCCAAGGGGTTAAAGAAGGTCTCACCAACACTGCGCCTTAGCTGGGACCAGTAGGTCCTGTGGGCGCAGTATAGCCAGAAGCTCTCCCACATACTCACCGGGCCTGGGCTAGGACTATTTCTGGGGGTTCCAGGAATGTGGCAGAAATTCCTACTCAGTGT
>NW_004524768.1:3922238-3922791 GCF_000260255.1 Octodon degus | reverse complement strand
TTTAGAATTTCAAAAAAAGATGTATTTTAGAGAAATCACTGAATGCTGCATAGAGATCTAACAACATCATGTGTTGGAATTCTCTTGGTAATAGTAAAAATCAAAAAGACAATTTACTTTCCAACTATAGGAAATTGGATAAATAAATTGTCACATATTTATAAAATATAATAATGTTAATCAGTGACAATCAACAAGCTAAGCCTTATGGGTGTACCAACATAAACTGCTATTGAAAATAGTTCTTCAATGAGAGAAATAAATTATTGTGAAGGAGTGTGCACCTGTGTGAACATTTTAAAAGAAATTTAGAGGCTGATATGTAGTTCAAGAGTAGAAAGCATAGTTAATGTGCATGAGTTGTAGGGTTCAATCTCAAGCATGGTGAAAATATATTTTAAAAAGAATGCAACAAAATAAATTTTAGATGTCAGTCAGAAATACCTGAAATAGGTGGTAGAGCTTCCAGCTACCCTGCACCAGTGGGACCGGTCCAATCCAAGCCCAGGCACAGTGGGGCTGGACCCTCTTCCTCATTCTAGGGACACCCCCA
>NW_004524768.1:3919461-3920253 GCF_000260255.1 Octodon degus | reverse complement strand
TTAACTCATAAAGACTTTCCTAGGCTGAAAGTCAAAGGATGGAAAACAATACTACATGCCCCAGCACCTCAGAAAAAAGCAGGGGTAGCAATCCTATTCTTAGACAGTCTCAACTTCAAACCAACAGTGATCAAGCGAAATAAAGAAGGCCACAATATACTGGTTAGGGGAAAAATACAAGAAGAAGAGGTAACAATCATAAATATGTATGCACCAAACACAGAAGCACCCAGCTATATAAAGCAAATCTTAATGGGCATGAAAAATCTATTATCAAATACCACAATCTTAACACAAGAACTTAAACCCCCTTATCAAAAAATGATAGGTCAACCAGATAAAAACTTAGCAAAGAAATAAAAGAACTTACCTAGAGCTTGAAAGACATGGACTTGGTGGATATGTAAGAGTATTCTACTGAACAAGAGCTGAATACACATTATTTTCAGCTGCACATGGGTCATTTTCTAAACTAGACCACATACTGGTCCATAGGTCATGGTTAAGTATATGCAAGAAAACACAAATTACCCCATGTATATTATCTCACCACAGTTAAATGAAACTGGAAATAAATGACAAAAGAAACCAAGGAAACCCGTGAATACATGGAAATTAAACAACACCATAGTCAGCAACCAATGGGTCAAAGAGGAAATTAAACAAGAAATTCAACAATGTCTACAATTCAATGAAAATTCAAGCACAACTTATCGGAATTTATGGGACATGAAGAAAACAGTTCTCAGAGGGAAATTCATAGCTGTGAACTCACACATTAGGAAAACAGAA
>NW_004524768.1:3916103-3916912 GCF_000260255.1 Octodon degus | reverse complement strand
AGAAAGAATGGCTATCATAAGGAAATCAAACAACAACAAATGTTGGAGAGGCTGTGGGGAAAAAGCAACCCTCCTCCACTGCTGGTGGGAATGTAGACTGCTGCCAGCATTATGTAAATCAGTGTGGAGACTCCTTAGAAAACTAGGATGGGAAATCCCATTTAAATCAGCTTTTGCTCTACTGGAAATTTTCCTGGAGGATCTAAAAACATCATACCATAGTGATATGTGTGCCTATGATTATAGCAACACAATTTGTGATAGCCAAATCTTGGAAACAACCGAGATACCCATCACCTAAGGAATGGATGAAAAAGGTGTGGCATTTTTATACAATGGACAATTACTTAGCTATAAAGAATGATAAACTCAAAGCCTTTATATTTAAGTGGATGCCACTTGAAGATATACTCATAAGTGAAATGAAGCAGACACACATGTGTAAATATCATATAGTTTCTCTAGTATAAGAACTCAAAAGAAGAAATACAAATAGAAAGGTAATACAATTAAAAGGAAAGCAAGAACTTGAGGACTAGACAATGAAGAGAGAGCAAGGAGAAGTAGGAAACATGACAGAGTCAAGCCATACTGTTATATATACACGATGGCTAAGGCAATGATCCTGAGAATCTTCAGAAATTTTTGAATCTATCAGTTAATTGGAAGGATTCTCACCCTGACTAACTATACATACTAACACTTGTGAACTAAGCAACTGCCCTGAAGATAGCAATTTGTAATAGTAGGTTCATGCTTGGAGTTCTTGTCATTCTAATATTCTGAACATGTGCTGCTTGTCATGACAC
>NW_004524768.1:3913573-3914936 GCF_000260255.1 Octodon degus | reverse complement strand
ATCACTAGGAAAGCATTTTGCAATGTGTTAATTATTGGAACTGTCCTACCAATTTGATTTTGTTTTGTTGGGGGTTTTTTTGTTTGTTTTTTGTAGAACCAGTGATTGAACACAGGCCCTTGTGCTTGCCAAGGAAGTGCTTATTCCACTGAGCCATCTCCCTGGCTATCCTACCAATTTGATTTGAAATTCTCAACTTATTTCTCAATAAAATTATGGAAAAAAGAGAAATACCTGAAATAGAAAAAATATATAGAATTCACAAATTATAGAAATAACCAATACAAAATATTGTCTAGAATTGAGGAAAACATGATAAATTATCAAGAACTACCAAGATATAGATAGATAGATAGATAGATAGATAGATAGATAGATAGATAGATATTCATTTCCAGCAGCTATTAGGTGACATTGAGAAAAGTAACTACAGGATATTTTGTTAATTGATGTTAGAGGAAAGATAGCAGATAACATAGATGCAATTACGAATTTCTTTACAGATATCATAGCAGTAAATGTCCCAAATATGAGAAAAAAAGTTCAATGTAACAAGGCTGACAAAACACTAAGCAACTCTGCTGCCAAAAGAGGCTGACCAAGACTTATTTTTAATAAATTGCCAGCTATCAAGCAGTAAAACAAGACAGCCAAATGGCAGAATTTTAAAGAGTCAGAAAAAAGAACTACCTATGAAGGGAAACCTATTAGAATTAACAAGACTTCTCCACATAAACCTTAATTGCCAGAGTTTGGCAGGCCATCTTTCAAACCCAAAGAGAAAATAGCTGCCAACTTAGTTTAATGACTTCCTTCAGACTACATGGAGAAATGTGTACATTTCATGAAAAGGAGCATTTGAAGAGATTTATGATTACAAAACAAGTATTCCAGACAATAACCAACAACATCCTAGATAGAAACAATGAACCAAATACAATTAAAAAACCCAGATGAAACTAAAATGACAAGTAAGGTCAGTGGATAAAAAACAACAACAAATGGCAGGAAAAGATAAACAAAAATAAACACCAACATAGAAGTGCTATGGAAGTAAATAATCAACCCATTGTAGCACTAGCTTTCAATGTTATTTCCCTGAGTTCCCTAATTAAAAGACACAGAACTGCAGAAGTGATCAAAAAAAGAAAAAAAAAAGGAATTTAACAGTCTGTTGTTCAAGAAACTTATCTAATCTAATCCTAGCTCTGTGGTCTAGGCACCTGCCCAGTAAGCTCAATGATCCAGGTTCAATCCCCAGTACTACAAGCTGTGCTGGTCCCATGCCAAGCTGGCCACCAAAACCGAGTGTGGTGGTGCACGCCTGTAATCCCAGCTCTGGGGAGGCTGAGATAGGAGGATC
>NW_004524768.1:3897795-3911030 GCF_000260255.1 Octodon degus | reverse complement strand
CAAAACCCTGCTAAAAATGGATATAGAAGGACCATACCTGAATTTGATAAAAGCCGTTCATGACAGTCCAACAGCCAGCATCACACAAGTGGCAAAAAACTAAATATATTCCATCCAAAATCAGGAACAAGACAGGGATGTCCACTATCACCACGTATGTTCAACATAGTGCCTAAGAAAGCCAGAGAAATTGGGCAGGAGAAAGAAATAAAAGTGGTATACACACAGGAAACAAACAACTCTAGCTGCCATTATTTGCAGATGACAATATTCTACATAGAGGATCAAAGGAACTCCAATCACAAGCGACTTAGAATTAACCAACTTCAGCAGTATAGCAAAGTACGAGATCAACACAATAATCACTAGCATTTGTGTACACCAATAGTGAAGGAAGTTGTGTAAACCAATAGAAGGCAATTAAAAAAAAATAATGAAAGGAAAGAAACACCATTCACAGTAGCTTCAAGAAAAAAAATGAAGTATGGTACCTAAGAATTAACCTAACCAAGGAAGTAAAAGGCCTCACCAAAGAAAATTATGGTTCCTTGAAAAAGAAAATTGAAGAGAACATCAGAAATTGGAAAGATGTCCCCTGCTCCTATTGTCAAAATTACTGTATTTCCAAAACTGTTTTATAATCAGAGTATCAACAGCATACTTTACAGTCTTAAAATATATATGGAACAAGAAGAGACCCAGAATAGCAAAAGTAATTTTGGATAGCAAGAGTAAAACAGGAGACCTTACAATACCAGATTCCAGCTACACTACAAAGCAATAGTGAAAGAATGGCATGTTACTGGAATAGAAACAGACACATGGATCAATGGATACTTGATTGCTGGTGTAACAATTTAAATCCTAAACTATATCATAACTGCATTTTTAAAAGCCTTTGAGAATCTCTTCCAGCCCTCCATTCATATATAATCGACAGAATTCAATAAGCCAAGCTCTATAGCTTTCTAAAATTGAGTAGTTTGATTTAGATCGAGGCAATCAGAAATGAAGGAACATGCTTTTCTCTTTCCCTTTTTCACCCAGGCAAGAAGTTGAAGGACCAAACCTCACCATTTCATGGTTCTGCACTTCAGAGGCCTTCCCTTATCTGAGTAGTATTTGATTGACAAGGCAATATCCACACAAGAGTTATCCATCCATCTACCATGTGCCTGCTGTCCTAGGCTCCTACACGCATGTCAAGATGCAAGATCAGTGAGACAGTTATTTAATTAAAGTCTGTAGTGAGGCTTTTTGTTATTTGAATGTTAAACTTAGACTATTAAAGATTCTCCTAAAATATTTAATTATACAGAGAATAACTCTGTAAAATAAGCTTCCTTGGTCAAAGATGGTATTTGACAAACCTGTTCTAAGCATTTTACATAAATGCTGGTTCTCATTCCTTTATCTTATTGCATCTTCACATCAAACTCACTGTGATTATTCTTTGTTGCAGGGGAGATCTGGGATGCAGAACCTCAGGCAAACAGTTCAACCCCACAAGGCCAGACAGAGCAGAGTGAGGACCCAGATTTGACTGTCTACTAGGCAGCATTGCCATAGCTACCATGAGTCTGAGCAGGGAAGGGAGGAGTCAAAGCCCACAGTGTTGGGGGAGGAGGAATCTCCTGATGGTGTCCTGGACAAATAAGGGAGATATTTACCTCTGTAGCCCGTGGTTTGCCTGGGATTCCCAGACCCAAAGGAGTGGGAGTAAATGTGTTGTTGCTAGCTGCAGTGTTAATTCAGAAGGACAATATGGCCTCCTCAACTTCAGGGTTGGATGCCTTCAAGAATGGAGGCTAGATGTTGTGTTAGTTTCCTTCTTGCCTGAAATTATTCCTTGTTGGCAAGGAAGCCCTTTTGAAGAATTGCAGTAGCCAAGTTAACAGCTTCCCTTGATCTCTGTCAACACTTCCAGAGCATTTAATAAGCCGTGATTTGCTCTAAAGGCAAAAATGACATGGCAGCCTGGGCATGCACAGATAGATGGTGACTCTCAGCAGGGGAACGGCAGACCACTACAGCTGAGTACTATGGGTTGAGCACACAAGGTCTCTTGGGGAAGTGCCATATGCTCAAGCTCTACAGGGCAGAATGGACACTTTCAAGATTCTCATGCAGCAGACAGACTTCACAGGCTCCAGAGCTGATGCTGGGAAGGGCACAGATTGATGACAGCTGTAATGGAGAGTGACCCTCCCAAGCATGGAGTTGTTTCTGCTGCTGCACTGGAGGTTTGTCCTGGAGAAGACCGGATTTCTGACTGAATCTGAGAGACCTCCATCATAGCAGCTTCTGCATCATCACTGTGGGCACTGACATTGCCCACCAGCCCCTCTGAACTCAGTAGCATCTTGATGATTATGCCAAGTCCTGTTCAGATCAAGCAAGCAGGAAATGCCCAGTGAGGACAGCTTTGCTTTTAAAATCCATCATTCCTGATTAACTAACAACAAAGCTAACAAGTACTCCATTCTTGCTGTGTGTCAGGCACTGGCTTATTTTCTTAGTTCTTTATAGCCACAATATGAAATGGAGATACTGTCCTTATAGTATATGTGCTTTACAGATGAGAGCTGGAGGGAAGAGGAGTTAAAGTGGTCCTCACATGCCCACGAAACTAACAGCCAGAGGGACTGGTTGCCAACTCCACAAATGCCCATGCCTGGAGGCCTCTGGCTTTTGCCTACCCAGATATCATTCTGGGGACTGAACTTGAACAGGAGGAGGCACCAGGGAAGGCACCAGTGCTGAAGAGCCCTCCTGCAGAGGAGCACACAGATATTAGAGGCTGCACAGTTGAGTTAAACTAACAAATATGGAGCCAGGCATGGTGGTGCATGCATGTAATCTGAGCACTCTGGAAGGCTGAGATAGGAGAATCACAAATTCCAACTCAGCCAGTGCAGCTTAGAATTTTAGGAAGACCCTGTCTGAAATTTAAAAAAAAAAAAAAGCTAGTGAGGCCTGGCCAGATGGCTCAGTGGACTAAAGCACCTGCTTAGGCAGAAAGCATAGGCCAGGGTTCGAGCCCCAGTGTGCCGTGCCAGCCACACCCCTGGGGTGCAGAAGAGAGCAGTTGAGACTGTGTGTGGTGGTGTGCACCTGTAATCTCAGTGGTTGAGAGGCTAAAAAAAGGAGGATCAATGGGAATCTAATCTGTGTAGTAAGACCCTGTAGACCCTCTACCAAATACATAAAAAATAGAAAATAAAAAAAGGAAAAGCTGAGGATATAAGATCTTCAGTGTGAAGTCCCAAGGTTCAATACCCAGTTCACTTCAGCCTTCATTCTGTGGTGTGGTGTGTTGATCTGTCGTTAGTGAGAAAATGAAGACAATAATAATAATCACAATTCCCAGCAGATAGGTACAAGGAATCATTGTGAAAATTCTTCTAAAGCACAGGAAAGTGGACAATAATGTGGTCATTTTTCACTCCACAGAAAGTAAATTTCTACTGAAGATTAGCTAACACTGATGACTATAATGTGAAAGTACCACCAAGCTCCACCCATCAGCGATGTAATTGTGACAACTTTGCAGCACTGTGCTATAAGTAGAACCCAGGGGACGCTCAGTTTGAATTTTTCTTTCATGAATCCACATATTTTGATTCAGCATTGATAGGTGCCACCCAGGGACTGCTCAGTTTTCCCACCTGCAAGGTGACAGTGAGGAGACTGGTAGGAGAACATAGAGAGATGCTCTTCCTGCTCCTGGATGGTGTCACTCATACATTCCATTGTTACAGCTACCCAGGCCATGGGCCAAGTTGGCATCAACAGACCTTAACTTTGTCCAAGGAGAGAGCCAGGTGCATCAACTTGCTCCACTTATACAATGAAGCCTGTGAGTGCCAAGCACAGAGTCCAACCTATTCTGTCCTGCTCCCAGTCAGATCCAGAGGTGGCCATAATCCTCACAGTTCTATCAGTGTCTTCCCCAAAATATCATGTCTCTGCATCTCCCAAAATAGTAGCCTCTACAAAGTTTCATAAAATCCCAGATGGAAAGGTCCATGCCCACTGAAAGTCCTTTGAGATAACTGTCAGGGAGGGTTGTAAAGGAACAGTAGTGAGGTAGACCACTACTGTTAGTTAGTACTGTTACTGTTAATCCTCCAGGGGAGGACTGACAACTAAAGAATTATGGACAAGGACAAAGAGCAAAAACTGGGCCCAACCCCAAAATCACCAATGTAAGACTACAGTTGGTGGCAGCCCAGGCCTAGGAGCAGCAGCAGAGGTTATGATTCAGGATGCAGAAATAAGGCAGCTGGAATGACACAGGCTGGCAGCCTTGGCCTCCAGGTGTGTGGATAGGAAGGCTGGTAAAGGAAGCACAGGACTCCCATGCCAGCAGATTGTGGGGTCATGGTGAGTGCTGCCCTAAGAGTATAAGGTATAGGCTGGAGAGTTAACTTGGCAGCCTAGGCACCTGCCTGGCAAGTGCTGTGTCTCCAGCTCAATCCCTGGAACCTCGTGCTGTGCAGGCCCAGAATTGGTTGTGGTAGCACTACTTGTAGTCCCAACCCTGGGGAGGCAGAGACAGGAGGATCACTATGAGTCTGAACTGCACAGCAAGACCCTGTATCAAAAAAAAAAGTAAAATAGGAGTTCAGGTTCTAGAATAGACCTCTACACATGCTCTAATTCATCCATCCATCCATCCATCCATCCATCTATCCATCCATCCTTTATTCATTTATCATTGATTCATCCACTAATTCAGTCACTTTCCAATCTATTCATCTGCTCAGCCTTTCTTTTTTAAGCATTCAGCATTGTACTAGAAGTAAAAAGAAAACATAAAAAATAAAATCCAGTTCTTCTTTTTAGAGCACCATGAAAGACAATCCTGGTGAATTGAGCAGGGAAATTTTCCCACACTTTCAGTGCCTCCTGTCCCTTGACCCTGTGTGGAACCAGCAGGAATGTGTGTCTTTACACCTTGGAAACCACACAGAGGAAGGCTAAAAGACAGGAGGTACACGGGTTAGCATAATGATGGCTGTTTCCTAGTAAAGTATAAGATATTAGGGGGGAGAGAGAGAGAGAGAGAGAGAGAGAGAGAGAGAGAGAGAGAGAGAGAGAGATTGGAATCTTGAAAAGGTTTTTCTGTTGCTAAAAAAGAAAACACAATAGCACAACTCAGCCTAAGACAACAGCTATTTATTTTCTGTGGAACAGGAGCATGACCTTCCCTGCTGTTGGGTTCATAAGGCTGATGATAGCATTTCCCGTTGATCCCTCTCTAATAACACACTGGATATTGTGCACACATCATCTCTGACCTGAGACCCCAGATGAGAAAAACTTTTTAGGCAGAGTGAAACTTCAGAAGATTTCTACCCACTTTCTACTGCACTGGCTTCATTTGGGCAATGACCAAGTTCAATTTCAGCAGCCAGGAGTAGGAGGGAACTTGTGGTCCATGAAGTAAAGGTGAGGATAAGGTCTCACTGGGGGACCTCTGGATCTGGGACAGCCAGTCTTTTCTCTAAGTCAGGATAACTCATGCCTACATTGTCCTTTATTAGCTATTAGAAACGAGCAAACTGGCTCTGGTTTCCCTTTAGTGTGTGGATAATTGTAATTACTGTAGGAGAAATTATTTGGCAATATAATATGATATAATGTGCCAACAATAATAACAGTGTTTTCCTAAATGATTTTATGCCTGGAAATAACACAATTCTTTGGGGACCCGGGTGTCATCCTATGATGCAAACTTTCTTCTCATCTGTATTTGTCAACACATGAAGTAAGGTATGGAGGTCTTTTCCCAGAACTCTTTGGTCTCTCTCCCTCTCTGCCAATTAACAGAATGAGATGTTTGAAAGTCTTAAAGAAACAAAAAGATCACAAGTTCAAGCCCAGCCTGGACAAGTTAAAGACTGGGTAAATAAACGCTGTCTCAAAATTATTAAAAAAAAAAAAAAAAAAAAAAAAAAAAAAAAAAAAAAACAGCTGGGAATGTAGCTCAGTGAAAAGGCCTTGCTTGGATTTAATCCCTAGCATGAAAATAAAACAAACAAAACCAAAGCTTACTTTTGCTGGAAGCCAGGAGAACATGCTGGTGAAAAGCTGATGCAGTTGTGTTTTCCCTTCTTCAATTGGATCCTCCTTTATCTAGAGAGGGCTGGACATTTTATAAAGGAAAGCAAAGAGGAGACAGTGTTTAACTTTTAATTTCTAGAAGAAACCTTCAACTATTCAGTAAGAAAATGGTCCTGAGATCCAGGTTTTTTTTGGCTGAGGGGATTTGAAATTCCTAAACTTTCCATTATCTATAAAGAATGAAGATGGCCAGGCAGAGAGCCCTGAAGCTCTGCACACAGTAGATTTCCCCTAGGAGGCTACAGATGGTCTCCTGCTTGCTTGCATGTGGAGGCCAAAAGATGAAGGAGACAGAGAGAGTGGAGATGGGGGAGGGAGATGGCATGGTGGAGCAAGGGCAGGAAGGAAGGATGACATCAGCTCTCCACATCCCAGTTCTCTGAGACAAGATGCTGGTACAGTGGATTGCAGAGTGTAAAATTAAGCATGGGCTTTTCCATGCCCTTTTTGGGGATAACCCAGGGTGTCCATGACCAATGGAGATTGAAGCTGAAAACAGTCTGACTTTGGTGGCTCTTTCCTGTGGAAGTTGTGGGGAAAGGAGCAAGGCTAAGGTTGCTCTGTGGGAGCAGCAGAGCAGGGTTCACCAGAAATCCCAGGAGGAGAGGACTTGAGGAGATGCACATAGCCCAGGGGGATTTGTGTCCCTGAAGAAGCAAAATGGGGCTCTCATGGGGGACCTATCAGCATCATTCATGTAACATCAGGAGAAGAGGTGGTTGCACTGAGTGGAGTGTCAGGCAGATTGAGACAGCTGTGTCCTTAACCCATAACCTCTTCAATGTCATAAGTCCTAGATGCACTGGACACAACCCTCTGGACCACTCTGCACCCATCTGTCACTTGGGGAAGAACAGTGGATGTTTAGAGGGGGCATTTCTGATAACCAGGACACATGGCAGAAAGATCTGTGTATTTCAAAAAAGGCCTTTAGGAATCAGAGGAGTAGTTCCAGTGGAGAGTAGGGTGAATGATGGGCATAAACAGTGAATGTGATTTCCCCCATTATTAAGATGTGATCCATCAGAAATAAAGTCATATCTGTTTTCAGCACATGCTTATCAAAATAGGTGCTATGGTTTGGTGTAGTTTGTCTCTGAAACTCATACACAACACTGACTACCACTGTGGCAATGTTAAACAGCAAAGGCTTTTGGAGGGATTATGCCTTTCTTGGGGGATTAGGTGACCTGTCTTGATGGTGGTGGTATGTCCCTGTTCTTGCAGTATTGGATTAGTTATGAGTGTGTGTTGTCCTAAAACAAGGCACAGCCTCTCCACACCCACTTGTTCTACTTTCTGTCCTGAGTTCAAGCAGCTTGAGGCTTGTACCATATCCAACCACCTTGTCTTGGCCTTCACAACCTCTGGAGCCATGAACCAAACAAACAACATTTCTTTATAACTGAGTCTCTGGTCTTATTACAGCAATGGAAATTGAATTGAGACAAAATGTCAGTTTTTTGTTTACCAATCTACATCAGGATTTTAAAATATTGTGGACCAGAAGATAGCATCAAAGAGAACACCAAGCCTGCTGTGGGTTTATGATGCCTCCAAGATCTATGTTAGAGTAACATAGTTACATAGCAAAAAATAGAGCACACATCCCTACAATCCCACAAAACATCTGTCAGGGAATCAAGTGCCTAGAAGAATCTGGGAGGAACGAGATATTCTCTCCCCAGTAAAGATCTGGAGGACTCTGAGGTTGAACGTGCTATGGCGGAAATGTCAGGCCTAGAGGCACTGGAACCTGTCTGGCCAAGTATTTTAATCACACCAAGAAGGTAACTGCAGTTACTTGGTTTGTCTCAGTCTTACGCCTTGTAACTAGGACTTAAAATCAGATCTAGAACATAAACTCAACTTTCCTGATTTCTTAATCCTTTCTGAGAAGATTGCCCAGGTCCTGGACATGATGGAGGACTCCAGACCTGCTCTGTAACATCCTCTGAACTCCATAGTCCCTTGCTGATTGGAATAGCATTTTTCTTATCTGGATGGATCAAAACCTGAAAGAACATGGTGACAGCCTTAGAGTTCCAAAGAATGCTCCAGCTCATTGGAGTTCCATGCTCCCGTTGGTCCTTTTCTGTGTGAGGAACCCTATTAAGGAAAATAATAGGGTTATTATTCCCTTCCCAGGATGCTACTAAGAGTGGCCCCTTGCTTCTCAGGACAAGCAGATTTTACTAACCAAGCATTGCCAGGAATGATGATTTTGTCCATGAGCCCTTGTGAGCAGCATTAATTTCCCATGCACAGTTCCAGGCCAAGTTGGTCTATGATGAGTCCTACATGACAGACTTGTGTTAGAACTTGCCCTTGAGACTTGGAGTCCTTTTGCAGCAAACCAGGGAGATGACAGAGTAAATTTTCCAACTATACTGCCAAGGAGAGTGTTTGCCTTTGCCCCTCATACCCCCGCTTCTGTGCTAGCCAAGCTGTGTTTCAGCCTGCAGAGGCCCAGTGAGTCCTCCTGCTTCAGGAAAAGCTTGCCACAGCCAAATCTTTAACTCTCCACCTCCTAGCTCTGCATTGTCCCCATCCTGCTTCCAACTAGGCTAATGCTGGAGTTCTGAATGCAGGAAGTAAAGCAATTCATTTTTCTTGTGTTAAAAGAATTAATGCAGTGACAGAAATCAGATTTTGTGTTTTGTGTCATTACTTTTGGACTGCTGATAAGAATTCTTGAGTCTTTGATAAAAGGCTTTCTCTAAAGGGTGGGGGGATATAGTTCAGTGGCATAGTGCTTGTCTGGAAACTACAAGGCCTAGAGTTCAATTCTGGGTACTAAAATAAAAATAAAAAACAAAAAATTTCTTCTGGGCCACTTCATCTTCTGAGGTCCATTGTCCCTTGTAGGCACATACTTTAAATTGGGAAGTTACCCACTCATAAGAGCTTTAGCAAAGGAGGAAAGATGACATGTAGTATCCTTTACTGATTCCAAGCCCTCCAATTTTAAGAGAGGGGTTTTTTGTTTGTTTGTTTGTTTGTTTGTTTGTTTTTTGTTTTTTACTCCAAGAATACTTCTTGGTCTGGTTTTAGACAAAGTCTTACTATGTTGGTCCACATTCCTGGAATCATGAAGTTCTCCTGCCTTAGGCACGTTTTTTCTTAGCAATTTTCAAGTACATAACACAGCATTTTAAACTATGATATCAAGCTGAAAAATAGATCTCCAGAACTTATCCATCTTGAAACTTTGAACCTTTTGGCCAACATCTCCTGAACCCCCACCCTTAGTTCCTGGCAACCACCATTTTAATCACCACTCCTGTCAGTTCAGTTTTTAGAGTTCTCTGAATGATTATTTTCTGGGCCTACAATATTTTAAACACTGGAAAAAAGTTAAAAGTTTGTTAATCCCAAATGCAACAGCTTTATCTAAGGGCCAAACCTTGGAAGTTGAGAGAGTCCCCATCAAGGAGAATCAGACAATGCTAACACATCTAAAGGAAGCAGTAACCATGTCTGAATGCCCCTGGAGCGGGACTGTCTCCCACTAAACATTTGATTAAAATGGTTTGATTTTGCTATTTCTCTCTTCCCGGTCCATATTTTATCTGGCCTTTGGAAAAGGAATGGTGAGTCAGGACAGGCTAGGCATAGATACTGTGCACACGAGTCTGCAGGTATCTAGGCAAATGTTTGATTATTTTGCAATGTATTTCACAAAAAAAGAATAAGTGATGTGTTTCTAAAACATTTCCAGGGGTCCCCGAAGAACCATCTTGGTTCTAGGTGGAGGGCAGTTTGGGTAAATATCATGGAGGGCAAAGCTCTCCTCCCTTGGCCTATTTCCAATGTGCACAGGGTGGGCTTTAAAAATGAGGCTGGGATCACTGCTTTCCACAGGTGTTTTCTGGGGCATGCTTTCCTAGGATCTCAGAATGCATGGCCCAAGCAACAGCGAGCAAGGTATCACAATTCTGGAGACAGGAGTTCAAGACCAAGGCATTTTGATTTGTTTTTTTCTGGGGCTATGAGAGAGAATCAGCTCCAGGCCTCTCTCCTCAGCTGGTAACTGTCCATCTTCTCATTTCTCCTCACATGAGTGTTCCATTCAATATATCTGTGTCCTAATTTTGTATTTTAAAGAGGACAGCAGCCACATTGGGTTAAGGTTGCCCTAGGAGCACTTTTCACCTTGCAATCATGTACTTCTGTGAAGACCTTTTTTTATAGACAAGGCTGAATTCTTATGCATTGAGTTGTCAGGACTTAGTATGAGTTTGGCAGAGGCCCTTAAGCCAGCTTCAAATAGTCCATGCTGTCTATAGCACAACTGTTCCTGCCACCCACACTGGTAAACTCATCTAGTAGGGTAATAGGAACCTAGAATTGCACCTTTAGAGGAGATATGGATTTCATGGGAAAGATATGAATGGACGGAAGATGAGGGGTGTAAAGATGCTGAGGTTAAGCAGTCTCCTTAGTGTTTATTTTCTATGAATACTGTAGGATAAAAATTCATCTATTCACTATATACATTTCCACCAATATCATATTTTCTTTCTTTGATATAAGGTCTACTTTCTTCCCCATGTCTTTCCATAATGACACATCTCACTCAATAAAATGGTCTTTTCAAAGTTTTGTTTTTCTCTGAAGTGCCTCCCCCACCCGCCCGCCAAGTAGGGATTTCTGCCCAGTTCCGGGACCCTGCAGACCCAGTTCTAGACCAGGTCCGGTGAGTGTGTGGAGAGGTTCTTGCTACCCAGCGCCAGCTAGATCACTCCCAGCCCAGGCGCAGCATGGGCCGGACCCTCTCCCACCCCCTCGGGCCACCCCCATCAATCCGCCTTACCTCCCGCACCCCGCCCACCGAGTAGGAATATCTGCCCAGTTTCGGGAACTCCCAGACCCAGTCCTAGCCCAGGTCCGGTGAGTGTGTGGAGAGCTTCCTGCTACCCTGCGCCGCCGGGACCAGTCCTAGCACAGGCACAGTGTGGGACAGACCCTCTCCCACCCCCTTGGGCCGCCCCCCACCACTCCGCAGCAATTCTGCACCCCGTACCCTGAGTAGGAATTTTGCGATGTTCCGGGAACCCCCGGACCCAGTCTTAGCCCAGGTCCAGTGAGTGTGTGGGAGAGCTTTTTCTTCCCCCTACTTCACCTTGCCCCCGCCAGGTACAGCTCAGTCCTGGCATACATGCCTAAGGTGTAACCCTGCAGCTGGAATCCCTGCAGAGACTATAGAGGACAGATCCACCCAGCTAGTCCAGGAGCAGACCATGTTGACACAGGCGCACAACAGGTTCAGCCTCAAGGGCAAAAATGGAAAGGAGCTGAGCACAGCAGGCAGACCTAAGCCAGATGCAGCTGGATAAGTCCAAACTTTGTAGAACTGCAACTGAATTTCAGTACATGCGAAGGTTATAACTACAGCAAAGATCTACAACAAACGTCAGAAGAGAGTGCTACACAACATGACAAGAAGGAGCAAAATGCAACCTAAGAAACCAAGACCACCCATAACAAGTACAGAGGACATTAACACAGAAAAAATTGGAAATCACACAGCTGAAAGCAATGAATCAGGAGCTTCTGAAATAAAGAAACAGCTGCAGAGAGGTATAGAGGACCTCAGATTGGAAATGAAAAAAGAAATCCCTGAATTAATAATATCTGCACTAAACAATCAAATGCAGAAACATATGGAAGAAACCCAACGCCCACCCAGAACAAGTGCGGAGGACACTAGCTCGGCTCAAATGCATGAATCAAGAGCATCGATAGTAAATAAGCAACAGCAGAAAGATAGAGAGGAAATCAGAGCGCAATTCTTTTCTGAAATAAAAAAAGAACGCTCAGAACTTGTAGCAGATGAAGTAAAGAAGCAACTACAGAAACATAGGCAGGAAACCCAATCTGAAAAAAACACTGCAGTAAAAGAATTTCTAACTGCTTTAAAGAAGATATAGATTAAAAAAAAAATAGAGGAGATTAGAAAAATGATGGATTCCCTGAATGAGCAATTCAGGAAAGAAATAGATCGCATGAAGCAGAGTCAAAGAGATATAGAGGAAATGAAACTCTCAAACACAAGCTTACAAAACCGTTTAAATGGAGGAATTTCTGCCGAGTTCTGGGAACCCACAGACCCAGTCCTAGCCCAGGTCTGCAGCAGGAAGGAGCTGAGCACAGCAGCCAGTCCTAAGCCAGACGCAGCTGGGTAAGTCCGAACTCTGTAGAGCTCCACCTGAAATTCAGTACTTGTGAAGGTTATAACTACAGCAAAGATCTACAACAAAGGGCAGAAGACAGCACTACACAAAATGACGAGAAGGAACAAAATGCAACCTCAGAACCCAAGCCCACCCGTAACAAGTGCAGAGGACACAAACACAGAACAAATTGGAAATCACACAGCTGAAAGCAATGAATCAGGAGCTTAATGAATAAACAGCTGCAGAAAGATATAGAAGACCTCAGATTGGAAATGAAAAAAGAAATCCCTGAATTAATAACATCTGCACTAAAGAATCAAATGCAGAAACATATGGAAGAAACCCAGCGCCCACCCAGAACAAGTGCGGAGGACACTAGCTCGGCTCAAATGCATGAATCAAGAGCATCGATAGTAAATAAGCAACAGCAGAAAGATAGAGAGGAAATCAGAGAGCAATTCTTTTCTGAAATAAAAAAAGAACGCTCAGAACTAGTAGCAGATGAAGCAAAGAAGCAACTACAGAAACATAAACAGGAAACCCAATCTGAAAAAAAACACTGCAGTAAAAGAATTTCTCACTGCTGCTAAGGAAGATATTGATAAAGAAAATAAAGGAGATTAGAAAAATGACTGATTCCTTGAATGAGCAATACAAGAAAAAAATAGATCGCATAAAGCAGTGTCAAAGAGATATAGAGGAAATTAAAATGTCAATCACAAGCTTGCAAAACCCTTTAAGTGAATGTGAAGACAGAGTTTCAGATCTTGAAGATGCAGGTGTAGCTAGCGAAAAGGTAAGAAAGGATCTCTTAAAAAAAATGAGGATGCAAGAAACAATAATCCATCACCTGCAAGATGATGCAAAGATGAACAATGTGAGACTAATAGGCATCAATGAGAAAGAAGGAGTCAACACAAATGACAT
>NW_004524768.1:3883675-3897695 GCF_000260255.1 Octodon degus | reverse complement strand
ATGAATAGAATGATTTGTTCTAATGGTGTTTGTAAATAGGATCTCAAGTCCGTATCTTGTACAGCAATTAACCACTAAGAAGAATATATGCAGTGTGGTATTTGTTGAAACTGTACTTCCAATTTGATTTGAAACTGTCTCATTGCTATCGTTTTTCAATAAAATTTAAAAAAATAAATAAAAAGAAAAACACAAAGTTTTGTTTTACCTTAAAAGCAGCCAAGATCACCACAGTCTGTGAATTCTTCCTTTATTTAAGCCTGTTCATTCAGAATTTGAACCACATAGTCAGCATTTCCTCTGTTCTGCACATGGTAGCATCTTTTGTTTGTCAGTTTTATTTTGTGTACCAAGAATACTACAGTATTAGGTAGAGCTGTGATCTTCACCTGAAGGTAAGAAAATAGCCTCACCCATTTCTGAATCATCTTTTGTTCCTAGTCACATCATAAACTGCTCACTAATGTGCTCTCCCTAGTCCAACGTCAGTGGTGAACAAACAATAGGTGTTCAATAAATGCATACAGTTGGTGCCCTCATCTTTTCAGAATTCACTGTGTGTTTCCCAAGTTAAACAGTACACGACGGTAGCTAATGTAGTAAGAACAGATTCATTCAGGAAACCTTGCAATAGGGAAGAAACCTCAGTGTGGAGTCAGACTCAACCTCAAATACTATAAGGAAAAGAGGGAATCTATAGCCAAGGAATATAAAGGGGTCAGTGGGCAGAAAATTCTGAATGGAGAATATCTGATCCCTGGGGATTCTGTTACATCTACCTAGTAGGAATCTTGTGAAGATAGGCTGGGGTGAGCAGACATCACACAAGGGTGGGGGAAAGATTTATAGTATGTGAAAAGTGGTCATATACTTAAGTGGGAACAGTAGTTAGACTGATTTAGCAGGATTCTTGCTAAAAATTACCTCTTGGAGGATATGACCAAGGAGAAGACTGAGCCATCCTAGAGGAAGCTGAGTGATTCATTCAAGGAAGACAAGCTTTGTTACGTTTATCCTGTGCAACTCAGGAGCAAGACCTTGGAAGACTGGAAAAATCCATCTGCCTCCCATCTCTTTTTTCTGGTAGCCGTGAGGGCACTGCCTTTAAGCCCAGGAGAAAAGACCCTTGCTGTAAACCTCATGTTCCAGAGGACCCCAATGTCATATGCGCATACATACACAAACATTCACAAACACACACAGACATGCAGAATCACATGTATGAACACACATATAACACACACAAATAAAAACACACAATCAAATACGTGTGCACACAAGCATGCATGCAACACACAGAAACAAAAAACACAAAGAAATAAACATGCATTTGTTCAAGAACATCTGGGGTCTTGGGTCTAGTAGCAGTGTTGTTGGACTGTGAGGTGCTCAGTAGCTTCTGCTCAAATAATTGGATGGGGACAACTCATGAATGTAAAAGTTTAACATTTATTTCAAGTGTTAAAAAATAGAAGAAAGAGGAAAAATTGCTCAAGAAGAGCTCTGAAGAAAAGCAAAGATACTCCTGGGTGCAGGATAGGTCTCTACAAGAACAAAAAGACAGGGCCCCTGGTATAGCTCAGCAGACTATGTGCTTGCTTAGGTAAGTGCAGGGCCAGGGTTTGATCCCTGGCTCCACATGCCATGCTGGTGATGGAGTCTGGGCCTGGTGGTGCACATCTGTAATCCCAGCACTAGGGAGGCAAAAATCAGGAGGACCACTATGAGTCTGGGCTGTGTAGTGAGACCCTGCACACACACACACACACACACACACACACACACACACACACACACACAGAACAAAAAGGCAGTGGCAGTGAAGTCACGGACTGCCATCTTTCATATCTCCTTATGTCAGACACACGCTGTCCCACGCAGGACCCATAAACAGCTCTACGTGCATCTAGCCCCAGTGTGACAGGTCTCCTTGACTGACAAGTCACACTCAATTTGTCACACTCTCTTCTGCCTCAGTGGTGCTTCCTACTTAGGATTGTTCTTTTCTTTCTTTTTCTTTAACTTTTTGAGACAATTTCCCACCCTCAGCCTCCCAAATGCTATGATTAGAGTTGTGGACAACCACACCTGGCTTGATTGTTATTTTATGTAACAGTTTCATTAAATCATGATAAATCATCCCTAATAAAAATTTTAATCTTATTTTATAGGAAGAGATGTGACTCTGAAATGTTATATCATCTACCCAATGATAAGGGAATCTATGGCCTGTATGATTGCTTCTCTCCTTCCTCTGTTGTGGTGGCATAGTGGTGTTATCAGGTTTCAAACAGGAGAATAAATCTTGTGTTTGATGGAGTCAGTAACAAAGGTTGTCACTGCCAAGTCCTCTGGGATCTCAATTCACTACCCATCTCAATTCTTTCCACATCTTTCCATCTGTGACTGTTCTTCAAAGACATCCTCGCCCCTGTTCTCACCGTCTGCAACAGCCACTCAGCTCTTCTCTCCCATTCTCCCCAGCTCTGTCTCCACAGAGTGCCACAGTGCTCAGTGCCAGTGCAAAAGTTGGCATTGCTTTCCATGGCTTCTATGTCAAAGGTTCTCTCAATAATGACATTAGCTATTTAGAAAGTCAGGAAGAACATAGAAGATGAACAGTACTGTCCGTTCTGTCCTGCATGTGAACCCCTCCTACCCATGATTCATACTCCATGCTTTCAGTTACCTACAATCAACTTCAATTCAAAAATAGTAAATGGAATATCCCACAAATGAACAATTCATATGTTGCAAATTGCACATTATTCTGACGAGTGCTATGAATCCCCCACCATGCAGCTCCATCCTATACAGGACAAGGATCTTCCACGTGTGCCTGCCGCCCACTGATAGTAACTTTGTGATGATATAATCACATTAAATGTTGTAGTAATGTAGTTCAGTGTTCAAGCAGCCCATATTTTATTTAATACCCCCCAAACAAAAGAGTGGTAAAGCTAGCAATTTGGATATACCAAACATCCATACGGCACTTCTTTATGTGAAAAGGGGAAAGTTCTAGAATTAGTAAAGAAAGAAAAAACTGGATGTTGAGATTGCTGAGACCTACAAAAGAAGGTCCTCTATCTGAAAAATTGTGAGGAATAACAATGAAATTCTGTTATGCCACAAACTGCAAGTTACAGCCACAGCACTCCATCAGTAGTCTGTCACCTCACCTTCTTCTTACGTAGACATTACATGGTCTCTCATTGTCACACGAAGGGTTTCTGCAGACTGCTAAGACAGGAGGACTCCTTCATGAAACTTTCATGACAGCATCACTATTCTAATATATTATTGGTTGTTATTGCTAATTTCTTACTATACTTAATTTATAAATAAAACTTTATCCTTTTTTATTTTTAAAAAGAATAAAAAATAATAAAAGCATTAGAAATAACACACAATTTCCAAAAACAAGATAAGAATTCAACAATGGTTGCTATATTGCAGATTGCTATCTTCAATTACCAGATACAAGCATGCAAAATTGGCAAAAAAAAAATCATTAAGTTTTCCTTTCAATAAACCAATAGAAATTATAGTACAATTATCTTGGGGATTTTTTTATGTATATACATATATTGTATAATTATATAATATATAATGTGTATGTAATGTCCCCTTCTTTCTTTTCTCCATTCCTTCATCCCAGTTTTCTATCCTTTTTCTTTTTATGTGGTACCAGGGATCAAATTCAGGACCTTGTGCTTTCCAGACAGGCACTTACTAGTTGTTCTATACTACTGAGCAGTTTCTTTCTCTTTCACAATATCTATTGTACCTTTTGGATTTTATTTACTCTTTCAGGTTCTTACACTAGAGAGACAATACACATGGGAGTCTGATTTATTTTGCTTACCAGTATAGTCTCTAGTTGGATCCATTTACCTATAAAATCTTTGACTTTATCTATCTTTACAACTGAGTAATAATCCGTGGTGTAAAAATACCACATCTTTTCCATCCACCCCAGAAAGAATGGCTATCATCAAGAAATCAACCAATAACAAATGCTGAGGGGGCTAAAGGATCCTTTCTCCACAGTTGGTGGAAGCATAGACTGGTAAAAAGCACTGTGGAAATCAGTGTGGAAATTGCTCAGAAAATTAAGATTAGAGGCTATTTCCTTGTTGGATATTTTTCTAGAAGAACTGAAAAAACATATTACAGTGATATAAGTGCTCCTATGTTTATAGCAGCACAATTTGCCATAGCAAAATCTTGGATACAATATAAATTAAACTTTATCACAAATACATATGTACAGTAAAATGCATAATGTGTAGAGCACTATCCACAGTTTTGAGCATCCGCTTGGCTTCTTGGAACATATTCCCCACAGATAAGGGGAAATTATCTATAAAACACCCTATCATCCCACTCCACCAGCAGTATGCACATTCTTTCCATGACCTCAAGAATATCCTTCAGCATAGAGGATTTTAGGTCCCAAAAAAACTTATATTGTTTTCCTGTGGCTGTTGTAACACACTGGAAGAAGGTAGCAGCTAAAACAGTGGAAATGTGTGATCTCAGTTCTGGGATCCAGCAATGTGAAATCCTCAGGAGTAAGATGAGGTCCTAGTGGTGCAGAGCCATACTTCTCAAGGACTCTAGGGGAGAATTCCTTGCCATCCATGGCTGGCGGCACTGTTGGCTGGCAGTGGTACTGCTTGAATCTCTGCCTTTATCTTTATCTCACCTTCTCTCTGCTTCCCTTTGCCATTCTCTATAAGAACATGTATGTTCTGGTCATATTTCTCAGGATTATCTCCAGCTCCTTCTCTTAGACATATCTACAGACCCTATTTCTATACCATGTCAGCTTTCTATGGCTATAACAGGTACCTAAGATAGACGTAAAGAGGAGGAAATGTTTAGTTTGAATCATGGCTACAGAGATTTCTGTCACAGTCACTTAGCTCTGTTACTTGAATCTGTGGCAGTCCAGTACATCATGGCACCTGTGTGTTTGGAGGAGGCTGCTCACTCATGATAGCCAGAAGGCAAAAAGAAAGAAGGAGCAGGTATCTCAATGTTCCTTCAAAAGCCCTCTCCAGTGGCTAACTTCCTTCCACTGGGCCTCATTACCATCACTTCCCAGTAGCACTGTGGGCTGAGGCTACAGGCCCTGGACCCTTGGGGGACTATCCACTGCCATAGCACATAGAGCATATGTGCAGGTTCCCAGGGATAGGACATGAATGTATTTTGTGGGACTATTTCTTGGCTTATCACACAAATATCAATAAACTTAGAAGTTTAAACTAACTCAAGGTATGTTCTGTGACTAAACAAGATTAAATCAGCAATCAACATGGTAGACAAATGTGAAAAATTATCACATATTTGGAAACTAAACTACAAACTTAACATTTACAAATCAAAGAAGTCACAAATAGCTCTTCTGTCAAACATTAATTGAGCACACCTCTGTAGACTGATTTCAGAGTTCTCTAATCCTTTCCACTGATATCTATCTCTTCATTATATTAACTTGCATGATTGTTACAGTTAATACCAACGTTGAGGTTCATTCTACTTTATTCTTCTTTTTCAAGAAAAAAGTTTTGGTTATTCTGGGGTCTATTTGTTTTAATATACTTGTTAGGATCACTTGACTGTGTCTAAAAGAACTGCTAAGACTTTGATAAAAGTTGTCTTATATCTGTAAATTAATTTGGGGATAATTGACATTGTTACAATATGTCTTCCAATTAACAAATATAAATATGTAAATGTATCTCTAAATTTATGTAGGCATCATTTATTTAATCATTATTTTGTAATTTTAAGCATATAAGTCTTTTAGATGGTTTCTCAAAGTATACCTAAATATTTCATTTTCTTTGGAGTATTTGTAGATCACATTCAAGATGTTTTTGTTCCATCATGTTCATTTTGGGTATGTGCAATTCATCTTGTATAATATAAAGTCATTGAATGTATTTATTAGTTCTAATTTTTTTCTCTCTTCTTTTCTCTGACAGTGATCGGGCATATTTCTAGGGACAGATTTCCAGCCTCACGTTGTTGTCTAGAACTTTAACTACCCTATTGACAAGCAACGATGAGATTACACATTCTTGTCTTGCTCACAGTCTTAGAAGAAGCAATGAATATTCACCAGTAAGAGTAATATCAATGTTAAGGTTTTGCCCATATTCTTTATTAAGTTGAGGAAATTTCATTTTATTCCTGGTTTTCTATGATTTTTATCAGAATTCCTTATTAAACTGTGACAAAATACTTCCAACATCAATTAATATGGACATATGATTTTTCTTCTTTAGTTTATTAATTAACCTGGCAGATGACATTGACTGATTTTCAAGTATTGAACCAGTCTTACATATCTGGAATAAACCCTACTTTGTTATAGTGTATAATTCTTCTTATATATTGCAAGTTATATCTGCTAACACCTGTTGAGAATTTTCAATCTATCTTCATGAGGGATATTGGTCTATAATTTTCTCTTTGTTTAAGTGGCTTTCATTTTGTTTTGGTATCAGGGTAATATCTTTATGGAATGCAGTGAGAAATGCTTCTTCTTCCAGAGTAGGTTGTATAAAATTGTTTTAATGTTCAGTAGAATATTTAAGAAAACAAGAACTGGCTCTGGAGAGTCATATCTCAGAACATTCAGAATTATGATTTCAATTTTCATCATAAAGGCACAGCTACTCAAATTATTTCATGTCAAGCAAGTTGTAGTGCATTGTAGTTTTAAAGGAATTGGGTCATTTCATGTCAGTGGTCAGCTTGATTATCAAGTTCTTAGGGTAAACAGTCTTGCTCTTCTGAAATCTGCAGATTGCATAGTGATACTCTTTTTCCATTTTAATATATGTAATTAGTATCACTGCTCTTCATTCTTTGTCAGTCTTGATAGGTTTGACAGTCTGTCACTCTTTCCTAAGCATCAGTTTTTGTGCTCCATTGTTTGTATTGCTTTTCTATTTTCCAACACTAATTTATGTTCTTCTCTACTATTTTCTTTGCTTACATAGGTTATTTTGTTGTTGGTATAACTTCTTAATCTAAAAAGTTGACTAAGAATTTATTACCTTTTTTATTTGGCTCACAGTTTGTACAGATTTCAGTCCATAGTAAGCTGGCGGTGTGGCATGGTAGAGGGGCACCAAACAGAAGAAATAGTCCATGACAGGAAGAGAGGGGAGAGTAAATTAGTCCTCTTTTTATCCCTTATATTTTATGCAGGCTATCAGCCCCTGGGAAGATGTAGCGCTACCACCCTTAATCCTACCCAGAACTGTGTGAAACCAATAGACTAATTTGTTAATGACACACCCTTGATCCCATCACCACACACTCTAGAGGCAGCCACCTCTGAAAAGCACCACCCCCATGCCTACATGAGGCTTTGTGGAGACATCTAGACACAGTTATAACAATGTGGCATATCATTTTTCCATTCATTTACCTTATTACCTAGGCTTTTTTAAGGATTTATAAATACATCTATTGGTGGTATTACAGAACAATGCAGAGAATAGTCTCCTAGTGTAAGAACTCAAAAGAAGAAATAAAAATAGAAAGGTATAACACAATTAAAAGGAAAGCAAGAACTTAAACAATGAAGAGAGGGCAAGGAGAAAAGCTAGGAAACATGATAGAGGCAAAACCATACATTTAGGGGTCGGGGAGATAGCTCAGTAAAATAAGTGCTTGCTTGGCAAGTGCAAGGGTCTGAGTTCAATCCCCAGTTCCACCAAAAAAAAAAAAATACATTTATAAGCACAAGATGGTTAAGGCAATGAGCCTGAGAATCTTCAGCAGGTTTTTGAAACTAGCAGTTAAACTGATACCTGTGAACTAAACAGCACTGAATAGCAATGTGGAATACAAAGGTCATGCTTGCAATGCCTGTCATTCTGGTCTTCTAAATATGTACTGCTTCTCATGTCATATCAATTACTTGTCATGTCATATCAATTACTGCTATACTGTCTCTCAAGTAAATGTTTAAAAAAGGTTAATAAATGAAAACAAGAGACAAGAAAAAAATGTCATAGGACTGTACTGCTACAATGCTGTGTATCGTTAGATTTCTAAATTTCTGTGTTAAAATATGTAATTGTTTATTCCTATTTTTTCATTTTTTTCTTTTTTTCCTCCACATTCTGTAGAGATTTAAAGTTTAAGATATCAATACTTGATGGAAAATACCTGTTCCATGCTATGTCTAAGATATTTGATATTCAGACAGATAGTGAGGTTAAGCTCTACTGCCTATGTTATAGTGTAATAATATCATTAAGCTTCTCTTCTGGAGAGTTACCAACTTAAGCTTACTAATCAAAAATTAGGGAAAAAGAAGGGCTACAAGAAAGCCAACATTTTGGCCGTAGCCTTTCAAGGTCAGTGAGGACTCAGGACGTAGGAAAACCTGTACTGTAGCATCATGTAACTCAGTGGTGTCCCAAATTTTCTGATCAAGGAGATTATGGAGCCACAGAGGAAAGTGATCGATGATGCAGAGTGTGCCTAGGGCAGTCACATGGAGAGAAACATTCTCTCAGGCTTTCACAGAGAGCAAATTGGTCAAGCAATGGCCATGACTCATCCACATGGCTGACACTGACAAACGATCTACAAAGTGCGGTACAGGGTTTCAGGGTAAATCCTGAGGGGATTTGACTGGCCTTGACAGATAAAAAAGTTACATTTCTTGTTATATAGGTCTTGCCTTATCTTGGTCTTAACCATCCAGCAAAAAAGTATAATAATGAGTTATGAAAAGTAAAGCCATATTAAAGTGCTAAGCTGTAAAGGGCTCCAGTCAACAGCTTCTGACATTACCAGTCCTATGGATAACTCACTATATTATGGACTACTGGACTGTATTGGATTATTTTGCTGAATTCACACACCTACAATATTTAAATGACAATGGAATACCCATCTCTGACAAAACTAAACAAAAAAGAGGTTATAAATGAAGGACCATTTTGTATCTGTATAGACAAAATAAGATAGATATATAGCTACTTTCTCTTAATTCAATAAGAAAGATTTGCACTAATGGTGTTTGGACAGGATATCATGTCTTCATATTGTACTATGAATTACTACTACGAAGACAACAATATGCAATATGCTAATTATTGAAACTATTCTATTAATCAGTTTTGAAACTGTCTCATTGCTGTTTGTTTCTCAATAAAATAAATAAATAAATAATAGAATACAAAGAAATATGCACTTAAAAGGGAACATTGATTTTTTTAAAAAATATATTTAATATATTAATCTACTTGCATATTTGTTTAGACTTACAATGTAAAACTAATTCTAAAGCTTCTATTCTAACTTTTTTCTTTTGCTGTAGTTACACAGAGCATTTTGTTTGCACCTAACATAAAATCAAGAGTTCTCAAGCTGATCCTGAAGTAGTCAGTTAATCAGGACTTTCAAAGGAACTCTGTAAAAGGGTAAAGCCACAAGAAAGAAAAAAATCTCACAACCACATATATAAATACAAAAGAAATATCAAGAAGCAAAAGGGCCATAGATGTATCAACTCTAGTCTAACTGTAATTTCTAAATCTAGCCACAATGCAACTAGTATTCGTTTATATGCCTGTGTTTCAGAATATACAACCATCAGTTTTTACTACAATTTTCCACTTCACTTAATTGACAATTTTAAGCCTTAATATTCTTTCATAATCTCCTAAGAACTTGATTTATATATTAAAGAATCATTAACATGAGGCCTTAAAACACTTCTCAGAGTGGCAGTATGGTCTAGGGGTCAGACTTCAGCTTACATAATGTTACCTTCCATAAAAGGTTCATGACACTAAGGATAATACTGTTCAAGGCTGTTCATGTGGAAATGCTCCATGCTTTCCAGCTGTTAGATAACTACTGATTTGGTAGGATTGTTGCGCAAAGCAAACAGCCCTCCACATAGACTAATAATACGCTTCTCTTCTAGAGGGTTAATAACCTAAGTTTGTAAATCAAGAATTGGAGAAAAGGAAGGGCTGCAAAGCCAGCCAACATTTTGGCCCTAGACTTTCAAGCTCAGTGAAGGTCAAATTTTCTGATCAAGGAGATTATGGAGTCACAGTCCTCTGTGGCTCAATCAATCATGTGATTGATGATGCATAGTGTGCCTAAGGAGAGTCACATGGAAAGAAAACTTTCTCTCAGGCTTTCACAGAAAGCAAGCTGGTCAAGCAATGACTCATCCACATGGCTTACACTGACAAAGGCTTACAAAGTGTTGTGCAGGGTTACAGGATAAATCCTGAGGGAACTTGACTGACCTTATCAGTTACAAAAGTTACATTTCTTGTTATATAGGTCTTGCTTTGTCTTGGTCTTAACCATCTAGCAGAAAAGTATAAAAATGAGGTATATAAAGTAAAGCCATATTAATATGCTGAGCTGTAAAAGGCTCTAGTCATCAACTTCTGTGGATAACCCACTACTATTGTGGACTGCTAGACTGCATTGGATTATTTTGCTGAATTCAAGCACCTATAGTATTTAGATGCCAATATAGAATTTCCACCTCTGACAGGACTAAACAAAAAAGGGGATAGAAAGGAAGGACCATTTTGTATTTGTACATACAGATAGGATAGACAGCTACTTTTGCTTAATTCAATGAGAAGAAAGATTAGTAGTAATAGTGTTTGGACAGGATATCCTATTTGCTTCTTGTTCTATGGATAACCACTAAGAAGATAACAATGTATAATGTATTAATTATTGAAAATGTCTAATTAATCAGCTTTGAAACTCTCATTGATATTTGTTTCTCAATAAAATAAAATAAAATAAAATAAAATAAAATAAAATAAAATAAAACAACTATGACACAACTGTGGCCACATAGCTAGCTTATGGAACTGGTAATAAATAGCACTACAGAATTGTAGTGACAGTTTAGTATCAGAATTATTACTTTTTTTCATGAAAACTGTTTAGTAGGGAAAAGGTTTTCTGGTGAGTAGGGAACCTCTAAAGTAAATACACTGGACAAATGAAAGTGAATGAAGTGAACTTCTTAATCTTACTTCTCAGGTAATTTTGTTAACAGTTTATAGCAATCAAAATGACCCTAAGCCTTCAACATAAGATCAAATCAACCACTTGTGGAGAAAGTATGGCTTATATTCAATTTTATTCAGTTTATAGCTAGATTTGAACAGGCTGCAGTTAAGCAAAATTCTAACTACTAATGTGGCATAGAAGGTTTGAAAAAAGTACTTCAAATTTTAAGCAAATAATTTTATTCTGCTCTTCCCCAGAGAAGATAATAGAGAAAAGGAGCTTTCACAAAACTAGACAAAAACAAAACTAGAAACAAAATCAAATCAGACAAGAAACCCCTTTCTTCAGTGAATTCCATGTTTTTATCCAGGAGGCCGAGAACAGGCTTCCAGGGGAGCTCAGGCTGAGTCAGAGGCGGCACACAGTATACTCTACTACAGCGTGAAGTTCAGACGAACATACTGTCTACACGGGTTCCTAATGCAAAGACAAAAATGTACGGCCCCCACTACCTTGCACTGAGACAAGTGTTGAGAGATGGAGAACCATCACTGGGTGCCAGGAGATGGGTTCCTGTCTCCTGAGAGCCCCGTTAATGCACCAGTTCTGCCTGGTTTTTCATGAAGGGCAGCACCCCGCTCACATAGAGGCAACGCTGAGAGACAGCAGAGCAAGGATAAAGAGCAAGAGCAAGACCCTCCAGAAGCCCAGATCCTCTAGGAACTGCTGCCACGTGATCTGATAGCTGGAGAGGACTCCTTCACCCTGCTGGAGGCTGGGATTGAGGAGAAAATGGCTTTCTGTGGCACTTTCGCTCTCAGCCATCTGCATGGTCTCCAGCGTTGAGTGGGTTCCTCTGTTAAATCCTTTCACCTCTTGTTCTTCTAAAGATTCCAGCAATTGGATGGCATCTTTATTCACACTCCTGCACTTTGCTAGAGCTAAGGGGGCAGCACCTCGATGACTGCAAATGTCCATTTTGAGTCCATTGGAAACAAAAAACTGGATGGCGTCCACGTGGCAGCAGAGGTGAAACGCCGTGTTTTCTTGATCGCCTGTGACCAGCAGGTCCGCGCCAAATTTGTGCAACAGCCGGTGGACGTTTATCTTCCCTCGCACTGCCGCCAGGTGAGGCCGGTCCTCCCCCTCCTGTCTAGGATATTTAGGTCAAAGCCACTTTCCAAAAGCCGCTTGGAATAAAGTCCTCATCAATACAGGCTTGTGGCAAGGGCACATTAGTCAGAGAAGAATCGTTTGCAGAAACATAGGACATTTCTCTGATGGGTTGGTGGAAGATGGGGAGGCCTTAAGATTTGATTTCTCTTTCAGGGGTCACTTGTCGCTCTCTTGGAATTCTTAAGCCGGTTCCACAAAAATATTCAGTAATGTGTCGGCAAGGACCTGCGACCCAAACAGCTGCGACAGCAGCAGAGCACCATGGGCAGCCCTGATTACCTATGTTGAATTCAACATGAGTGTATCATAAATGTTTCCCCACCTTGAATGAAATGTGCATACCTCACTTACATTTAAATCCCTTTGCTTTCTAGACATTTGATTGTCTAGAAGAGAAAATGATTTTATAATTAGTTTCCATCATCAATGTATAACTTATAAAACCCAAGTATAGGGCTGGGGATATAGTTCAGTGGTCTAAGTGCCTGCTTGGCAAACACAGGGACTGGGTTAGATCCCCAGCACCATATGTCATGCTAACCCTGCCCATGGTGCACTGAGCCAGCCTCTGAAATCAGATGTGGTGGTGCGTGCCAGCGATCCCAGTGCTGGGGAGGCTGAAACAGGTGAATCACTACAAGTCTGACCTGTGTAGTGAGACCCTATCCCAAATACACATTAAAAAAATAATAAAACCCAAGTATAGTCTATTTTATGTATCATCTACTATTTCTATTTTTATGTCTCCCTTCTCTATCTTCCAACATTTCTTATTTTGTCACTTCCTCCCCCTTCAAAGATTTTCTTCAGACTTCATAAAGATAAATTTTTCATTGAGTTTCTTTGCTGGGAACTTTACTCCCAGTCAGTTCAGACAAGAAATCTAATTGAGGTTGTTCTGTGCTACCATGGAATACAAGTCCCGGCTGCATGATACTGTTGAATGAAGTAGTCATAGCTCTCTGCTGCTGCTTTCTTCCAGTCCTGGCATCTGATTTTTCCATAAATTATGAATAAACAAATAGCAATGGGACAGTTTCACATCAAATCAGTAGGATAGTTTCAATAATTAACACACAGCATACATTCTTCTTGGTGGTTAATTGCTGTACAAGATGCAGACTTGAGATCCTATTTACAAACACCATTAGAACAAATCATTCTATACTTTAAGAGAATAGAACTATATATCTATCCTAACCACTTTGAATACACAGATATATAATGGACATTCATCTGTATACCCTTTTTTTGTTAAGTTAGGTTATTTGAATATTATAGGTGTATAAACTCAGCAAAATACTTTAAAAGAGTCCAGGAGCCCATAATAGCACTGGGTCTTCTGTTTAACTGGTATTGTCAGAAATTGTTGACCTGAGTCCCCCACAACTCAACATAACAACATGGTTTTACTTCCTATATTTCGTCTTCATACTTTTCTACTGGATGGTTAGGTCCAAGATAAAGCAAGACCTATGCAACAAGAGTTGTAGCTTTTGGGTCAGATAAGGTCAGTGAAATGCCCTCAGGATTTGTCCTGAGATCCTGTACCTCACATTGTAGAACCTTTGTCAGTGTCAACCACGTGGATGAGTCACGGCCATTGCTTGGCCAATGTGATCTCTGTGAAAGCCTGAGAGAATGTTTTCTCTCAATGTGACTCTCCGTAGGCACACTCTACATCATCAATCACTTTCCTCTTTGGCCTTAAAATCTCCTTGATCAGAAAATTTGGGACACTACCGAGGTACATGACGTTACAGTACAAGTTCTTATATGTCCTGAGTCATAATTGACCTTA
>NW_004524768.1:3881747-3883165 GCF_000260255.1 Octodon degus | reverse complement strand
TACAAATTACCATCTGCAGTGCAGTAGCTTAGTTCACAGGTATCAGTATATATAGTTAGTCAGGGTGAGAATCTTTCCTATTAACTGCTAGATTAAAAAATCTTCTGAAGATTCTCAGGATCATTACCTTGCTCATCTTCTACATATAACTGTATGGCTTGACATTGTCATGTTTCCTAGCTATTCTCTTTCCCTCTCTTGATTAGTCCTTGAGATCCTGCTTTCCTTTTACTTGTATTATATCTTTCTATTTATATTTCTTTTTCTGAGTTCTTATACTAAGGAGACTATACGATATTTACACATGTGTGTCTGGTTTATTTCACTTATGAATACATGTTCAAGTGGCATCCACTTCACTATAAAGGTTTTATCATTCTTAATAACTGAATAATACTCCATTGCATAAAAATAACACATCTTTTTCAACCATTCCTCAGGTAATGGGCATTTTGGTTGTTTCTAAGATTTGACTATCACAAATTTGCCACTATAAACATATCTACACATATATCATTATGATATGATGATTTCAGATCCTCTGCAAAAAATCCCAGTAGAGGAATAGCTGGTTTAAATGGGATTTCCAGTCCAACTATTCTAAGGAGTCTCCATACTGATTTCCATCACGGTTGCACCAGGGAACATTCCCACCAGCAGTGGAGAACGGTTCCTTTTTCCCTACAGCCTCTCCAACATTTGTTGTTGGGTGATTTCTTTATGATAGCCATTCTTTCTGGGGTGAGATGATATCTCAATGTGGTTTTAATTTATATTTCATGAATGGCTAATGATGTAGAGCATTTTTTCATATATATATATTCATTTCTTTAATTTCTTCCTCTGAGAAGTGTGTGTTCATCTCGGATGCCCATTTCTGGACTGGGTCTTTAAATTTTGGGACCCTAGCATTTTTTAGTTCTTTATACATTTTCGAGAGCATACATTTGTCTGAGTACTTATTTGTCATGATTTTTTCCAAATTCGTGGGTTGACTTTTCACTTTGTTGGTAATTTCTTCTGACGTGAAAAAATTTCTCAGTAAGAGCAGGTCCCAGTTGTTAATTGTTTCAACTGTTTCCCGTGTGATTTGATTTCTAACCATGAACTCTTTGCCTAACCCTATGTCTTCAAGAGTTCCTCCTACTTTCTCTTCCAGGAGATTTAGTGTCTCTGCTTTAATGTTTACATATTTAATCCACTTAGACGTTAGTTTAGTGCATGGTGATAGACCTAGGTCAAGTTTGAGTTTTCAGGATGTAGAGAGCCATTTTCTCCAGCACCATTTGTTAGAGGTTATCTTTCTTCCAGTGAGTATGTTTGTCCCCTTTGTCAAAGATAAGGTGACTGAGGTGTTCGTAGGGGCTTCAGTGTCTTCTACTCTATTCCATTGATCCTCAGGTCTATTTTGATGCCAG
>NW_004524768.1:3872779-3877169 GCF_000260255.1 Octodon degus | reverse complement strand
GCAGGAAGCTCTCCCACACACTCACCGGACCTGGGCTAGTACTGGGTCTCCAGTCCTGGCATCTTAAACTAATATACTTTAAAGTTTCTTAGAACTTTATAGAGTTCTCTTTTGATTTCCAGAGCTTAGAACTTCACTCAGCAGGTAGAGGTAAGGAGAGAGAAATCTAAGCCACTTTACCTAGATTAGACCTGAAACTAGACAATGTGTTCTTGCATATTGTCATTATATCTCACTAAATTCATTTATTCTGGAAACTCTGTTGCTAGATTCTGTAGGACCTTCTACATAGACCATCATGTTTTCTCCAAAGAAACTTTTACTTCTTCCTTTTCAAGTGGTATAACCTCTATTTCTTTTTTCCCCTATATTTCACTGGCTAGAGCCTCTATTACATGTTGACTTGAACTGGTGAAAACAGACATCATTACCTTTGTCATGATGTATTATTTTGATTCTATGTTTCCAGATATATTTTGTTACATTAAAAAGTGCTTTTCATCTATTCTCTTAAGGAAATTTGGCCTGACATTTTCTTCCTATAGAGTAATACTGGCTTCATAAAACAAGAAGATATTTTCCCACTGTCTTCTAATTCCTGAATGTTTATATAAAATTTTACTTCCTCGGATGCTTGTTAAAATTGAGTAGTGAAGCTATCTCAACTTCATGTGTGCATCTCTAAAAGATTTTAACTTTGAATTTAAATTTTAATTGTTTTGTAGATTTGGGAGTATTCAAATTATCTATTTCTTCTAGAATACACTTTAATTTGTATCTTTCAAGGGATTTTGCTGATAAATTGAAACTGTTACAGAAAAAATCATGACATTTATCTTTTAACTTCTATCTAGAGAATTACAATAACGTCTCCTCTTTGTTCATATTGGTAATTTATATCCTTTCTCACTTTTTCTTTTTTTGCTAGAGATTTTTAAATCCTTTTTTATTATTAAATGTATTTTCATTTATTGGTGTGGTTTTATTGTTTTTCTTTTCCATAGGTTAATCTGGTGATTTATATTGATTTTTAAGTGTTAAATTTGTTTAGCATTTCCATTTTAATGACTTCTTGAAGGTAGACCATCTACTGGTCTTTCTTGTTTACAGTTTCATGTCATTTTATAAGGTATGATCTATATATGATGAATGATTAAATTAAAAATTAGTACAGTAAAAGACACACTGACATTAATTTCCCCTCAAAATACTCCTCCTTCATTTCAACACCATTATGACTCTTGCTGCTTTCTGAAGCAGTTATCAATCTTTTGTGAGGCTTTATGAACTATAATTAAAATATGGTGAATGCTGTTGCTGCGACATCTAATAGAATGACAAGCTTTAGAAAACACTATAATGTGTCTTTATAGTATTCACCTCATCTTGCACTGTGCAACTTTTGGCTCTTCCTCAAAACAAAAAGGGCCATAAAAAGACAACATTTGAATCAATTCAGAGTATTGAGGCAGCCATCGCAGCTCAACTAAAGACACAAAAGAGGACTTCTGGAACTGCTTTGGAAAGTGATTAGAATCTTGGGATAAGAGTGCTTGAAACTTAAGGGAATATTTTGAGGGCAATTAAGAGCAACATGTCTTTTTTTCAAATATATTACCTAATTTATATTCCAGTAGGTTGATGTTTCTATTTTAGTGTTTAGATCTTAAATCTATTTTATTTTAATGTAGTACGTGATAAGAGATAAGGTCCAGTTTCAATTTTCTGCAGCTATCCAGTTTTCCTAGCACAATCTTTCATCCAATATATGCTTTTCTTTTCCTTTTTGTCAAAGATCTAGTAGATTAATGTGTTTGGGTGATATTTCTATATCCTCTATTGATCCACATATCTCTTTTTGTCCCAGTATCATGCCATTTTTATTACTGCTTTGTGGTATAGCTTGACATCAGGCCTCCTGTTTTATTCAGAAACAATTTACCAAAAGTTGTTTCTGCTATTCTGAGTCTCTTCTGGCACCATATACATGTTACAATTGCTTTCTCTGAAAGTACGTTGTTAATATTTTGACTGAGACTGCATCAGTTGTATGTAACAGTTTTGGGAATATAGCCATTTTGGCAGTATTTGTTCTGCCTATTAAGGATTGGGGAAATCTTTCTATTTTCTCATGTCCTGTTCAATCAGTTATTATAGGGTACTGTAGTTTTCTTTGTTGAGGTCTTTCATTTCCTTGATTGGTTAATTTCTAGGCACTTCATCTTTCTTGGAGCTACTATGGATGGTATTGCTTTCATAATTTCCTTCTCATCAAATTCAATAGTGATGCACACAAATTTTTGTGTGTTCCTCTTATACCTTGCTACATTGATGAAATTGTTTAATTCTAAGATTTTGTTTTTTGATGGAGTTCCTTGGGTCTTCTATGTACAGTATCATGTCATTACAAATAATGACAATTGGAGTTCTTTTTTTTTCCTACATGTATTTGTTTTGTTGCTTTTTCTTGCCTAATTGCTCTGGCTATGTTTCAAGTATTATGTTGAATAAAAATGATAATAATGGGCACCATTCTACATTGATTTTGGTGGAATGCTTTTAATTTTTCTTCATTTAGTATAATACTGGCTGTGGATTTGTCATAAATAGCTCTTAGCAAATTGAGGCGCATTCTATCTGATTTCTTCAGGGTTTTTGTCACAAGGAGTGTTGGATTTTGTTGAAAGCCTTTTCTAACAATATGTTCAAGGTTTTGACCTTGCTTCTGCCTATGTCGTGTATTACATTTATTGACTTATGTATGTTTAACCACTCTTACATCTCTAGGATAAAACCTACTTGATCATGTTGTAAGATCTTTTTAATTAAGTGCCGCATTCAGTTTGCTGATACTATTTTGAAGACTTTTGCATCTATGTTCATTAAGGAGCTTGACCTATAATTTTCTCCTTGGTTGGATTTTCAAATGGTTTTTGAGTCAGGATAGTACAGGCTTGCATAAGTGAATTTTGGAGCAATCCATTCTTTCCAAATTATGTGAAGAGCTTGAAAGTCTTTAATGATTTTTGTAGACTTAGTAATGAATTTGGTAATGAATTTTTGGTTAAGAGATTATTAATGCATAAATTTCATTGCTTCATATTGGGTTTTTCAGCATATTTCCAGGGGGTTTTGGTTAACTTTGATAATTTATATGAGTCTAGAAATCTATCCATTTCTTCAAAGTTTGCTAATGTTTTCAAATATGATTTTTCCTGACCAACTATATATGCTGATACCTGTGAACTAAGCAACTGTACTGAAGAAAGCAATATGTAATAGAAGGGTCACACTTGGAATGCCAGTCATTCTGATCTTCTAAATATATTCTGCTTATCATGACATACCAATTATTGCCATACTGTCTCTCAAGTAAATATTTGTTTTAAAGAAAGAGTTATAAACGAATCAAAGAGATAAGAAAAGAAAAAGAATGTCACAGGACTGTCCTGCTACAATGCTGTGTAGGGTTAGATTTTTAAATTTCTGTGTAAAAACATGTAATTCTTTATTCATATTTTCGAATATTTTTTAAAATTTTTTCTACATGTTCTGTACGGACTTAAAGTTTAACATATCAATACTAGATGGAAAATATCCATTCCATGTTATGTCTAAGATGTTTGATATCAAGACAGATAGTGAGGTTAAACCCAACTGCATATGTTGTAGGGTAATAATAAGTTTCTCCTCTGGAAGATTAACAACCTAAATTTACAGACCAAAAATTAGAGAAAAAGAAGGGCTACAAGGACAGTTAACATTTTGGTCCAAGCCTTTCAAGATCAGTGAAGACTCAGGACATAGGAGAACCTATACTGTAACATCATGTAACTCAGTTGTGTCCCAAATTTTCTGATCAAGGAGATTATAGGGCCACAGAATAATGTAATTGATGATGTACAGTGTGCCTAAGGAGAGTCATATGGAGAGAAAACGTTCTCTGTCTTTCACAGAAATCAAATTGGTCAAGCAATGGTCATGATTCATCCACATGGCTGACACTTACAAAATATCTGCAAACTGTGGTACAAGGTAACAGGATAAATCCTGAGGGAACTTGACTGACCTTATCAGATACAAAAGATGCATTTATTGTCATATAGGTCTTGCTTTATCTTGGTCTTAACCATCCAGCAGAAAAGTATAAAAATGAGGTATTAAAGGTAAAGCCATATTAATATGCTGAGCTGTGAAAGGCTCAAGTCAACAACTTCCAACATTGCCAGTCTTATGGATAACCCACTACTATTATGGATTACTGGACTATATTGGACTATTTTGCTGAATTCATGTACCTACAATATCTAAATGGCAATGAAATATGAATCTCTAACAAAGCTAAACAAAAAATGAGAATACAAAGGAAGAACCATTTTGTATCTGTATA
>NW_004524768.1:3870281-3872679 GCF_000260255.1 Octodon degus | reverse complement strand
TTTGGACAGGATATCATGTCTGCATCTTGTACTATGAATAGCCACTAAGAAGATAACAATATGCAGTGCATTAATTATTGAAACTGTCCTATTAATCGGTTGTGAAACTGTATCATTGCTGTTTCTCAATAAAATTAATTTTAAAAATACAGTTTTTCAAAGTAGTTACTATTGTCTGTGATTTTGCCTTTTCCATGTCTAATTGCATTGTCTTTTCTCTCTCTTAGTGAATCTGCCTAAGGACATGTCTATATTATTTAGTCTTTCAACAAATCAGTTTTATTTACTTTTTCCTGAAAACTTTTTAAATTTTTTATTTTTTATTAATTTTATTGAGAAACAAATAGCAATGAAACAGTTTCAAAACAGGTTAGTAGGACAGTTACAATAATTAATACATTGCATATTGTCTTCGTAGTAGTTATAGTCTCAGCTTTTAGATTTGTTGATTTTTATACTGTCTTTTTTGTCCTAATTTTAATCATTTCCCCTCTAATCTTTATAATCTCACTCCTTAATTGTAATTTAGGCCTGAGTTATTGTTTCACAAATATAGTAATATTTCTGATGCTATTTATTTGGATTTGCTCTGTTTTCCTAATGTGAGCACTGACTGTGATGAACTTTATCTTAGAATGACTTCCATAGTGCCCCAGAGGTTTAGATGAGTTTTACAGAAATTGTCTTTTTTCTTTCTTTCTTTCTTTCTTTCTTTCTTTCTTTCTTTCTTTCTTTCTTTCTTTCTCTTTCTTTCTTTCTTTTTTCCTGCGAAACTGGGGATTGAACTCAGGCCCTTACGCTTGCCAGGGAAGCTCTTATTCTACTGAGCCATCTCCCCAGCCCCCAGGCATTGTTATTAACCTTCAGAAAATTTTAAATTTCATTTTTGAATTCTTCTGTAAATCACTGGTTGCTTAGGAGTGTGTTGCTAATTTTCTAGGAACTTCAAAATTTCTGTGGTTTCTTTTATCATTGATTTCTATTTTCATTGCACAATGGTTTAATAGTAATTTCAACTCTTCTATATTTACTTAATGTAAATTCTTAATAGGGACAAATCCTTAATAAGGAGATGAACCAGGCTCATATTTACTCTATTGTCGAGAGGTTACATGATGTACATATCTATTAAGTCTATATCTTCAGTGCTGTGGCTCAGCTCTGATATTTCTTTATTGATTTTGTTTTATTTAGTTGATCTATCTCTTTGTGAAAGTGGTGCTAAGATCTGCTGCTATGATTGTATTAGGATTTATTTGACAGTTTAAGTTCAATGATTCTTGTTTTATGTGGATAGGTGTTTCAGCATTTGGTGCGTATTTATCAATGTTATTTCTTCTTCTTGGATTGGTCGCTTAACTAGCATGTAGTGACCTTCTTTGTCTCTTCTAATCAGTTTTAGCTTAAAATTTACCATGTCTGAAATTAAAATTGCTACCTCTGCTTGTTGTCAGAGTACTGGTTCATGAAATACTGTTTTCTATCCTTTAATGTTAGCCTATCAATATGCATTTCAACTAGGTTAATTCTAGCTTGTCTCTTCATGGAAATAACTTATGTCTCCATCTATTTTGAAGGATAATTTTCTGGTTAAATTAATTTGAATTAGAAATTATTTCCATTTCAGGATCTGAAATGCTTCATTCCAAGTTCCTTTGGTCTTTAAGTTTTGTGTTGAAAAGGCTGTTGTAATTGTGATTTATTTACCTCTATATGTGATACTTTTGTTTTTTCTCTGCCCATCTTTAAAATTCTGAGGGGTTTTGCTTTGTTTTGGGTTATTATTTTTGCTGGATATTTCACAAATTTGTAAGATTATGCATTGGTGAGCCTCTCTTTTTATTTTTTTTCTGGTGTTCTATGAACATTACTTACTTCCAGTTTAGACTTTTTGCTTATATTTGAGAAATTTATTTCTATTATTTCCTTATACATGTTAGTGTCTTACAGCTTTTATCCAACTCCAATTAGTCTTAGTTTGGTCTTCTTATTGTAATCCAGCAGTTGATAGATAATCTTCTCTTGTCCTCTTATTTTCTTTATGGCTTCGTTGACTCTGTCATAATTCACTATTTTGTCCTCAATTTTAGACATTCTGCTTTGCATTGATCATTTCTGCAAGTTGTGAATTCTGTGCAGCATTCTTTATTTCAAGAATTTCTGTGTAACATTTAAGCTTTGAACCATTTTAAATAGCTCACCTAGTTTTTCACATATTTCCCCCAAATTCACTTCAGGCATATTAAATGATATTGCTGTAAACTTTTGGTTCATTTCCTCCTTGAACTCATCTAGTTTCTTCAACTCCTCTATAAAATTTTGCTTTCCTTTGCCCCCCCACGCTGCCTTAGAGATTTTAAGGGTCTCTTATTGCTTTGCTTCCCCAATTGTATGGATA
>NW_004524768.1:3859203-3870150 GCF_000260255.1 Octodon degus | reverse complement strand
ATGAAAAATTTTAGTAAGATATTGCTTTCCTTTGAAGTCTTTTCAGTTTTGTATGTGCAGCACTAGTATTTACACTTTCTGTTATTTACTATAAGTGATTTGGTCAAAGAACAAAGGTCAAAGAACTTCTGGTTATGACAACAGCAACTTTTCAGCGATCTCCTCTAGGTTAACTAGATATTGGATTTTGGACTATCCCAGGATCTTACCACCTTCATTTGTTGGGAATGAAAGGTTGTAGCCTATTTGTCATAGTAGCCTGTTCCTTGATAAGACATTATAATACAGCTTATGATCCTCAAGACAATTTGGTTTTGGCATACATGAAATACCAATTGATGACAGTAACTACACCTCTTGGCTAACATATTACAATCAATAAACTGGTTAATGACAAACTCTAGTAACTTACATTGTACTATCTTATACCATAGGAACAACATCTATAGTAATAAAACATACTAAGACAAACCAGGTATTTATATACAGGATCTACTCAGTAGAGCAATTTGCCTCCTTTCAAAACAGAACAGAACTCAGCCTTAACAAGATATCATTAAATACCTACAGATTCATGATAGTAAGAATTATGGGTATGGAAGTATAAAGGGAAAAAGAAATAGGCTAGGAAAAATTAAACAGTGAAAGATGTGGTGAAGGTCATAAGATTGATATAAAATGTCCTATTAAGGAGTAAAGGAGAATTAATATTAGATAACAGTAACAGGAAAAAAAGAACTACGATAAGGATAAGTGTACCAGATGGAGATGCATGTGAGTCTGAAACACTTGTGTAATCCCAGGTTGCCTGGGACTTGTAGTAGACAGCAGACAGTCTCCACATCTAGGACTGGAGAGGGCAGTGAGAGCTGGGTATAGGCACACATGGACGTGGAGTGCTAAACAAAGACTCACACCAGACCATGGCTAACACTTGTGTGCTAGATGAATGTCCCAGTTGGCACTGGGACAAACTGCAGGCTCGAGGTGTTGTCTCAGGTGTGCCCACGGTCCAACACTGAAGACTTGTATCACAAGCAGTGATTGCTTGCTTATCCTCTTAGAGTCTGAGGTCAGGTAGGTGGGCGGGAACATCTGCTCCTGATCTCTCAACCCTGCCACGTGCCAATGAACAGCCTGCCAAGCAGCAGTCTCCTCTGTTCTAGGAGAAAGGTTGATGGGGCCCATGTACACCAAGTCTATCCTCTGAGGCTTGACTCTACACTGCTCTGGGATCCCTCCAGCTATGTGTGAAGTTTTCAGTGACTGTTATCATGGTAGGTGAAGGTAGAAGCCCTCCATGCTGGCCCTTTTGGACTGCTTCCTATGTGAATGTCTTGTTTGATCTACAATTCTCCTCTCAAACTGATTGCTTTTGTGTGTCAGGGTGTATTTCCCTCCCCTTCTTCCAGTTACTTGTGATTTTCATTGATCTCTCATTATCTCTGACATGACTCCTCTAGCAGGCTATTTTGGATCCCCCACAGGATGAATCTTGCCCAGTTTGAGTTTCTTACCTTGTAGACTCACAGTATGAAGGCAGAATGAATTCCAAATTTGTGTATTTTTCTGGATGGACATTCTGAGACTCAACCAAAGATATTTTGTCTTCCATGCAGACACCTAAATGGCAAAAGCATTATTGTTATTACCATGGCTGATGGTATGAATTTGTGATCCTCTCTGAACAGAGAGTACCATTGAACCTTTCAGAAACTCCTGTTTAGGCCAAGTCTAAGCTTTCACACCCCAGGCTTTATCACTTTATCTTTATGTGGTGTTAAAATCTATGTCTTTGGCAGTGAGATTTGTGATTTGATCTGATGCCAGCCTTGTTTTCCAGGATTATAACAAGATCCTGCATAGTTACCATTCCTGCTTTCCATTTGCTTTTCTGACTCTTTCATGTGAAATAAGCTGTATATGTCAGCTATTTTGCTCAGCTTTATTCAGTATTTCTGTATTCAAATTGGAAAAAAAATCTTTACATATTTTCAGGCTTCCTATTAATGGAATTCCCATCAGTATTTTTATGGATAATACTTCAGCACTTCTGGGTGCCTATCAACACTACCAAGAAGTCTGACCACTTCATACCATTGGAAGATTTTAACTTGAGGTCACAAATATTTTTCTACAGTTGTGTACAGACAGGATTTTTCTAATAAATTGAAAATTAAGTGATTCATGATTTTCAAGATTAAATTATTAAAAAGATATTGCTGCACAAACATGATGGATTAAAATGAAAGTAATAATTGCCCCCATACAATTGTGTTTGACCTCTTGTGTTCAACTGTATATATCAGAAGTGCAAAAGGGTGGGAGGAGAAAGGGATATAGAGTTGGAGACTGGATTATGCAGCTTTTACAAGAGCAGTGTTCAGATAAAAGATAATTGCTGTGGATCATGGAAAAAAATGATTATTTCAGATTAATGTATTTGAGTTTTCTAAGTCATTTTTAAAGCAATAGGAAAGAGCTACACCAAACATCAATTATCTATAATTCAAAAATCTGTTTATATCTAGGAGAAGCTCAAACAGCCACGTTGAATGACCAAGTGTTTTGAATATAAATAGAAGAAATATCATTGTGATCCAACAGTCTGGAGAAAAACAATTATTACTGCCACTAGCCTTGTATTAAGCAGTTCTTTATAGATGAATAGTTTCTTTGAAATTGAAGAATCTTCTGCAAATCATTTAATCCCATTTTCAAAAATAAGCAGCCTTTGCTTAAATAATTTTAAGTATTCATACTGGATACTTCTGCAGAACTGTTGCCTTCAGTAAGTTCTTCCAGAATTGAATTCTCTTGTTTTTCTTTTCCAAGGAAAAATAGTAAGGAAGAGATACACATTGTTCTTTCTTTCCTGTCTAGAAAACTGTACAAATTTTCTTCTACTACTTATCTGCCTTTCTCTCCCGTTTTCTTAGACTTAATGTCTAGTGATAATCCATGAATAAGTGTTTAACAACCAACTCTCCAAGAAAAACTATTTTGTGGCATTTGCCATTTTGGTGGTGTAAATACTTGGATAGTAGCTTAAACACAAAACTGACATCACTGAATGCAGGGTTTCAAAGAGATGTGCAGATTCACCCTGACTCAGTGTTTCTACAACCCAAATGCCATAGACATAAATACTTCTAAGAATATAGATATCAGTAAAATGTAGTAAAGTAATTAAGAAGTAATGTGGTTTGAGCACTTATCATAAGTGATAAAATGTTATTTGTGATTTCATAGTTTAGTTTGATGATGATTTTTAACAACAGAAAACTGAACAAAATTTTTTTAATGTCTACTCAATGTATTTATTTGGATGTGTCTTTGTTATGGATTCTAGTTGTTTTCCCTTCATTCTGAGAGTGGTCACAATTTGTTTCTTATGCTTCTGCATTCTCTTCCTCCCGAAAAGTGTACTCAAAAACTCCTTAATATCTTCCTTTAATTCTTTATAAAATACATTGCATAAAAATATATTGCATAAAAGTGTTTTTATAAATCACTACAGAAGGCCAGGGAGACAGCTCAGTTGCATAAGTGTTTGCCTGGTAAGTGAAAGGTCCAAGAAGCTTGAAGCTGCCAGCTTGGGCTGGGCATACACATCAGTGGCTTAAGTGCCTGCCTAGCAAGTGCAAGGTCCTGAGTTGTATCTCCAGTACAAAAAAAAAATCACAAATCACTAGATATGTAAAAGCAAACATAAGAATATATAAAATTATTATTAATTCAGTTAATACAAAATCTACACTAACAGAATAGAAGACAATGGACATAGAAAATGCTTTTCACAGAATCCAACCAACATGTTTTCATGACAAAACTTCTAGATAAACTAGGAATAGAAAGGACTTCCATAAAGGGTGTTTACAACATAAAGGTACACAAAGAAATAATTTTCTTCTAAAGTCAGGAAAAGATAAGGATGACTGCTGGCCTTGTTAAAGCAATTAAAACAGAAGGGTGGAGGAAGAATGAGAAAGAGAGAGAAAGGTAATTGGAGAAAGAAAAAGAGAAGGAGGAAAATGAGGAAAGAGGATGGAAGAAGAAAGCAAGCAAGAAAGAAGAGAGGGAGGAAATAGACTGGCAGAGAACTAAATTAAAGAAGGAAGAGATAAAGAGGATTCAGATTGTAAAAAAAGTGAATTTCTGTATTCACATATAACATAATCTTTATATATACAAACCCTAATGAAGTAAAAAATAAGTTGATCAAAATGGTAGAATGAAAGATTAATGCACAAAATTAATCATATTTCTATACCATTTTTTAAATATTTTGAACATAAAATTAGGAAAACCATTCTATTTATAGTAGCATCAAAGAGAATCAAATGTTTAGGCATAAATTTCCTTCAGGAAGAACAATGGCAGGCAATGGGGAGCAGCCACAAGGTGCTGGCTTTGTGGTAGAGCACATGGTCCTGCGATGCCATGCATGCCATCAGCCAACCTCAAGCCTTGGACTCTGTGGTCTGGGCATATCAAACCATAAACTCTGAACCAGTGTGGGGTGTGATGGAACACTCCTCTTACACTTTCCCTTATTTGGGCAAGAAGTGCTGCAGCACCAATCCCTGCTTGCCTCTGCATCTTCTTGTGGTCCCGGACCTTTGCTACCAATCTGCAACTAGTCCTGCTCAACTACTTCTGCTACAAGGCTATTTAGACCCTGCTCACTTCCTCAATAAACTAGACATGATCAGAAAGCCTGTCTTGTCTTCGTCTCTTGTGCCTCTTGCCCTGTCTTGTTCATCCCCGTTCCTCCTCCAGGTGATCACCCCACGTCCTGACTTGCAGGACGAGTCAAACCAGCTTTGCACTTGTCTTTCCCTCAGCACAGGGTCACAGAGGGTCCTACTCACTGGCTAACCTGATCATGGACAAAGCCACTTTCCAGGGAGAAAAGGTCAGCTCCAAAGAGTTTGCAGCAATCCACAGAAATAATTGGCCTTAATGATGCTTAAGGGTCAGCATCAGTACACCTTTAAAAAGTTCACATCTGTTATAAGCTGGAGAAAGTGTGGATTTTACTGCTACAGTGACTCCTGTATGGTAGGCTAGATATAGAGAAGAAACCTAGCATGGTGTTACACTATAGCTTCACACCAAGATTCTCAACAGTACCCTGCACAGTGACAGGATGAGAGACAGCAATGGGAGACAGATGTGAAGAGGGTAAGGGCTACACCTGGACCCCGTGAGAAGTTCCAGCACAGGCTAGGAAGGACATGGTAGGAGGCTAGACCCAACATGTGTGGCTTTCAGAGGTGGCTTGATCTGAAGGTGATGGCACAGATCCCAGCAGCCCTCTTGGGCCCCTGGATCACCACATAATCCATGGGAGAGTGGTGATCTGAGTACTTGTCCACTTACCAACATGAGCAGGGTGGTGCTTCAGCTTGAATCATTGCATGGTCTGGAGCTTAAGAGTGGAAGACCTCCTGAAGTGAGGCGGGTGGGTTCACTTCACAAACCCACCAGCTACAAAGCTGGGTGCAATCTTTTGTTGGCTCTCTTTTTACTTTTTCTTGTTTGTTCATTCTGTTACTTTTATCTATTACTATTAATTCTGATTTATTGCTTGATAAGATCATTTGCCTGATGTTTGTCACTTTCTACTCATCTTCCATTGGTAAATTTTCAAGTTTTATCTTCTTTCATACACCCATCCCCACACCATCCACTAGGATAGCCATTAATCTTTATGAGTTACAGATGGTCAACTCTATGCTATTATAGTTTAGTAGCGTTCTATTGTTATGGGAGGTAAAGTTGGCAAGTATTTACCATAAGAAAAGGTCAATATTTGGTTTGTCTTCATGTTTTTATTACAATCAGAAACATTTTTCCTGTAACTGAGTGTAGTGCAATATCAATACCCATTTTACCCTGTGTTACTATTATTGCTGATCTTATCACAAAGGCCAGGTGGCACAGTTACTGCTATCAGTTATTTTTTTTCTACATGCCAGTATCTGGATTGCCTTGGTGTCACTACCTAGAGGACTTGTCAGTGAAGTGCAGCCTCTCTTCCCTAACAGATACAAGTTGGGAGGTTCTGGAGCAGAGGAAACATTTATAGCTGATCAAGGCAAGAATGCATCAGTGAAAATTAGATATTGACTAAAGAGAACATCATACTAGCAACAAAGTCTTGTTGACCCCACAATCCTCAGCACAAAAAACAAACAAAAATAGAGACATGAGAAGACAAACCAAGAAATGCCTCTAAAACCTGTCAACTCCCACAAAGTTGATTCATGAGGCACTGAGGGGTAGGAAATAAAAAACTACTCTGCCAAAGTATTTTAAAGGACTATAGCAGAAGTTTAAAAAAAAAAAACAGGTTTTTAAGGTGCTTTGTGAGTTCCACAAAGACATAAGGACATAATAATTCTAATTAAAAACAAAAAATCAGTAAGTCTACAGAAGATACTAATAAGAAGCTAGCTGAGCAAAATAAAGTGATTTTAAACATTAATATGAAGCATAACAAAAAATTAGATCCCTTGAAAAAGTACCAACCAAAATTCCGAGACTAAAATTTCTACTAAAAGTTTGAACAGTTGCTAGTATGAAGACAATATCAGAACTAGAAGACAGAGCTGTTATTGGTAATCCATTTATCAAAATGACCACATGAAAAATTGATCTAACAACTGCTAGGTGACACAAAGATTAATTTAATATTAATTGGAATTAGTATAATCAAGATCAGAAGACACCAAAATGGCATAAATACCTATGTCTTCATTACTCTTCTCTTGTTGCTGGGACAGATACCCAATACTCAAAATGAAAGAAGGAAAGGCTTATTTAGCTCACAGTTACTGGAGGTTTCATAGTTTAAAACAGCCTGAATTATGAAGCAAGACCTTGGTGCCTTATTTCTTCAGCAAAGAGGGTCGGTGCCTCTGTCTCTTCCTCTCTGCCTGAGGCAGCCTCAATTCCAGACACTGCCGCCTCACTCTGCAGGATCTGAAAAAGAGGCTGGGGCACCACAGTGTCCAGGGTGTGCTTTTATACACCTCAGAGAGACCCCAGGCACCTCAGGCCTAGGGGCAGGGGGCAGTGTGTGCTGCCAGTTTAATGGTTCACACTTTTCTGGCCCTGCCTCTTGAGTCCTGCCCTGGTCCTCTGGCCAGATCCCTCAAGCCACTTGGTGCTCCTCCAGTCACATCTGCCCCATGACTTACATGAAGCTTTGGGGTAACTAGAAATAAACCATAGCAACCTATTTACTGAAGTGATAACAGAAACCTTTACAAATATGAGAGAAAATGCTATAGATAGATGAGGTATGTAGAACCCCAAATAGCCACAACCAGAAAAAAAATCCTCCATCACATCACAGTTGAAGTTGCAGAACTTTACAGTACAAGCACAGAATCTTCAAAGCTGTTAGAGAAAAACAATGAATTTCCAATAAAAGAAAACCCATCACAATTAATAACAAACTTCTCAACACAAACATTAAAGGCCAGTAGAGCTTATAGTAGAAAACTTCAACCTAAATAAGTTAATTTTCAAACAAGATAGATACATCCTGCAAAACTGTCTTTCAAAATTCATGGAGAAATAAGATATTTTCATGATAAAGCATCCTTGAAAAAATACATGACCACCAAACCAGTACTCCAAAAATTTTTAAAGGATATGCTAGAAAGAGATTCCAAATTTCAAGTAGAAGGTATACACTGGATTTAATAAGAAGTTAAGTAGGCGGGAAAGAAAGAGAATTGACAACAGGAAAATAATGCAAGGATAGTTGAAAATCAATAAGAACTTTCAATGTGAAATTTCTCAATTCCCCAATCAAAGGAAACATTGGCAGAATAAATCAAGAAACAAAACCCAACTATATATGGCATACAGGAAGCATATTTAACCCAAAAAAAATTAATGAACTAAAAAATCAAAGGATAGAAAATAATATTCCATGCAATAAAACCCAAAAGAAACAAGAGTAGCTCCCCTGCTTTGAGACAAAGTAAACTTTAAGCCAAAGTTGATCCAAAGAGGCAAATTGGTTAAGGGAACAATTCAACAGTTATAACAATTATAACAATTATAGACATACATGCACCCGAAATGGCACACCCAACTTCATAAAACAAACATTATTAGATATAAAAGTTCATATAAACTTCAGAATCAGTGCAATAAGGGACATCTATACCCCACTGATAACACAGCGCTCAACTAGATGAAATATCAGAGAAATATCAAATGTTGAATCAAAGATTTTAATTAAGAGACTTAATAGATATATACAGAATATTCTACCAAACAACAACAAAATGCACAGTCTTCTCAGCAGAACAAATAACTTTATCCAAAATGTTTGGACCACATATTAGCCAAGGTATACTTAAGTAAATGCAAAACAATCAAAATTATCCCATGTATATTGTCAGATCAGAGAACAACAAAAGTAGAACTCATTAGCAAAATAAAACACAGAAATTATGCAAACACATGGAAATCAATCAACAGCCTCTTTCATAATCAATGAATCACAGAAGAAGTCAAGGAAGAAATAAGTTTCTAGAATTAAACAATAATGCCAGCATAACATATCAGAACTTATGAGACAAAATGAAAGCAGCCCTAAGAAGTAAGTTTATAGATCTAAATATCCACATCAGAAAAACTAACCACAAATTATCTAATTATACACCTTAAGGTCCTAGAAAACCAAGAAGAGTTCAAACCTAACGTGAGTTCAAGGAAGGAAATTATAAAGATCAAAGCAGAAATCAATGAAATAGAGACTTGGAAAACAAGGAATAAATGAATTGAAACACTAGTGCTTCAAATGAGTAAACAAAAGAGACAAGCCAACAGCCACCTTTACCAGGTAGAAAAGAAGAGGATAAAAAAAGAACAAAATCCATGCATTCAGAAATGAAAAAGGTAAGAATATAATGGACATCACTGAAATTCAGATAATTAGCAACTACTTCACCAACACACACAATAATAAATTGCAGAATTCAGAAGAAATGAATGGAATTATCCTAAACGGAACCAAGAAAGGTGAAAAAGATATATACCAACTAAGAAAAACCCAAGTCTTGATGGATTAACTTGAATTCTACCAGAACTTCAGATGCCTTAAACTCCTTAATGGCATCAAAAGGGTAGGAGGACTCCCAAAATCATTAATGGAAGCTAGTATTTCTCTGATCCTCAAACCAGACAAAGATCTAAACAAAAAGAAAAAACAAACTATAAGCCAATCTCTTTACTGAATATATATGCAGAAATCCTCATCAATATACTGTGAAAGAGAATGGAACAAAACAAACAAAATCAGATGTATATACATCATAACATAAGTAACGACAATGAAAAGGAAAAGGTCAAATTATCTTTATTTGCAAATCAATGATTCTGTACCTATGAGGCCCAAAAATTTCATCAAAAAATTTTAGAATTAATAATCAAATTCAATGATATGAAAGGATGCAAATTCAGCCCACAATAATTAATAACATTCTTGTACAGAAATGATAAACTCATTGAGAAAAAATTTAGGAGAACAATAACATTTATAATATCATCAAGAAATAATAAGTAATAAGTACTTAGGAATTAGCTGCACCAAGGAAGTGAAAGCCCTCTACAGCTCTCTGAAAAAAATCTTTTAAAGAAGACATCAGAATATGGAAATAGGGGGCCTACTAGTTAGCTCAGTTGTTTAAGTGCCTGCTTAGCAAATGCAATCAGGCACAGGATACCATGGTTTGATCCAAAGACCTGCACTTAAGGCAGCCTGAGCCAGCCAAAAAAAAAAAAAAAAAAAAAAAATCCTTCTCAGAATAAGGAAATATACTCCCTGCTCATGTACAGGCAGGACCAAGATAATCAAAATGGACATAAATCCAAAACATAAATAGAATTAAAGTAATTCAAATCAAAATACCAATGACATTTCTCATAGATCTAGAGAAAACAAACCTAAAATTTATACAGAAGCAGAAGAGATCCATAAGAGCAATATCTATCATGGGAAATGACAGCAAAGCATGAGATAGCCCAATCCCATATGAAGTTATACTACAAAGCTACTTTATTAAAAGCAACACGGTAGCTGCCAAGTTCCGGGAACCCCCAGACCCAGTCCTAGCCCAGGTCCGGTGAGTGTGCAGAGAGCTTCCTGCTGCCCTGCGCCGACGGGACCAGTCCCAGCCCAGGCGCAGCGTGGGCCGGACCCTCTCCCAACCCCTTGGGCTGCCCCCAACCACTCCGCAGTAACTCCCCCAATCCGCACGCCGAGTAGGAATTTCTGCCATATCTGGAAACCCCCAGACCCAGTCCTAGCCCAGGTCCCGTGAGTGTGTTTGGAGAGCTTCCTCTTCCCCCTACTTCACCTTGCCCCCTCCAGGCACAGCTCAGACCTGGCATACAGGCCTGAGGTGTAATCCTGCAGCTGCAATCCCTGCAGAGAGTGTAGAGGATAGATACAACCACCTAGTCCAGGAGCAGAACATCTCACCATAGGGGCACAACTGGTTCACCCTGAAGGGGAGCGGTGGGAAGGGGCTGAGCACAACAGCCAGACCCAAGCCAGGCTCAGCTGGATAAATGCAAACTTTGTAGAGCTGCACCTGAACTTCAGTACATGCGAAGGTTATACCTACAGCAAAGATCTACAACAAAGGTCAGAAGACAGTGCTGCACAAAATGACGAGAAGGAACAAAATGCAACCTTAGAACCCAAGCCAACCAGTAACAGGTGCAGAGGTCACTAACACAGAACAAATTGGAAATCACACAGTTGAAAGCAATGAATCAATGGCTTCTGAAATAAAGAAGCAGCTGCAGAAAGATATAGAAGACCTCTATATTGGAAATGAAAAAGAAATCCCTGAATTAATAATATCTGCACTAAAGAATCAAATGCAGAAACATATGGAAGAAACCCAGTGC
>NW_004524768.1:3849666-3850633 GCF_000260255.1 Octodon degus | reverse complement strand
GGACCTCATTGTACTGCTTTCCTTAGTTTCTCTCATTTAAATTTTTCATATTAAAGAGTTTAAATAAATCATTAAAAAAGCAACATGGTAGAGGCAGAAATGCAGACAGTGGATGCACAAAACAATGTAGATGAAGCAGAAACAAACCCAGACACATACAGCTGTTTGATCATTATGCAAAGGGGCCAAAAGCACATGCTGGAGGAAAAATAGCCTCCTTAATAAATTGTGTTGGGAAATTGGAAATCCACGTGCAGATGATTGAGTCTAGACCCATATATTTCACTAAGCACTAGGCTAAAATCAAGATGGATTAAAGAATGAAATGTTGGACAGAAGCACTTAACCTTACTTGAAGATAAAATAGTTAAAACTCTTGAAGACATGTACATAGACAATGACTTTCTGAACAGAACTCGTTGGCATTGGCACAGTAAATACTCTGAGACTCAATGAATGGAATCAGACCACATGAAGAAGCCTCAGCTCCACAAAGGCTACAACCAACAGAGAGAAATATAACTATAGAATGGGGGAAATTTTGCTATTTCTGTATATGTCAAGAATATAGAAAAACTTCAAAACCTCATATCCCGAAAATAAGACTCAAATTAAAAATAGGCAACTGAAATTAATAGACACCTCTCAGAACAAGTATTAATGGTTAATAAATACATGAAAATTATTCCACATTACTGACAATTAGAGAAATGTAGATTAGAATAATACTGAGATTCTACTTTTATCCAAAAAACCATGGCTATTATCATGAAATCAAATAACAACAAAAGCTGAAAAGGCTTTGGAATAAAGAAACTTTCACTGTTGCTGTTGGGGATGCAAATTAGTATAACTATTATAGAAATCAGTGTGGAAATCTCTGAAAAAATTTCTATTTGAGCCACCTATGCCTCTTCTAGGCATCTTCCCCAAAGAGCTAAAATCCATAATTTTATAGTGATACATT
>NW_004524768.1:3844180-3849047 GCF_000260255.1 Octodon degus | reverse complement strand
GCTTTGGTGGGACAACTAGACACAAACCATAACAGGTTCTAGACTCAATCATCTGTATGTGTATTTCCAATATTCCCAACACCATTTATTAAAGAAAGTATCTTTCCTTCAGTGTATTTTTTGGCCCCTTTGCAAAATGATCAAATAGTTTTAGGTGTTTGGGGTTGTTTTTGTTTCTTCAGCTCTGTTTCACTCACCCACATACATAAAACAAAATAAACAAATAGGTAGTGGGAAGTAAGGAGGACGTTCCCAAATGGGGTGGGGATCAAAAGATGGAGGAAGCCAGGAAGGGGAGAAGTAAAGGAAAAAGGATGAAAAAATAACTGATATCTGTTATGTACATATTTCAAGTTCCCAAAATGAATGTAATCATTTTATAATTCAAATATACAGAGTAAAAAGTGAAAAGAAGAGCAAGGCTTGTATCATGAGAGGCTTGTGCCATAAGAAATATAAAACATTGTCAAAAGAAATTAAAGAAGGCAATGTAAGGCATGGAAAGACGTCTTGTGTCTTGGATTCATTGCTAAGATAACAATACTCTTGAATAATATCCATGTTCAGAGTTTTCAACACAATTTTTTTTTTTTTGGCAGAACCAGGAATTGAACTCAGGCCCTTGCACTTGCCAGGGAAGCGCTTATTTTACTGAGCCATCTCCCCAGCCCCTCAGCAAAATTTCTATCAAAACCCCAAGTGTAGGGCCAGTGAAATAGCTCAGCAGACAAAGTGCCTGCTTTACCAAGCAGAGGGACTGAGGTCTGATCCCTGGTCCCGTATGCTGCACAGGCGCCATCCCTGGGGCACTCTGAGACAGTGACAGAGTCCAGGTGTGGTGGTGAGTGCCTGCAATCCCAGTGCTAGGGAGTCTGAAAACAAGAGGATCATTACAAGTCACAGCTGTGTACTGAGACCCTGTACCAAAACATTTAAAAAGCAAAACACAAATAATTTTTCAGAACCTGTAAAGATTCCCATGGAAGTCCAAGTGACCTAGAATAATCAAAACAATACTGAAGAAAATAAAATTAGAAGGATTCACACTCTTCACCTACAAACAAACATACTACATGAATGGAGTGCAGTGCTGGCATAGGATAAGCATATAGATCAATGAGTTAGAAAGAAGAGTCTAGGTATTCATTATTTTTATTAAGAATAATTAGATCAATGTATTAATTATTGAAACTGCCCTACTAATCAGTTTTGAAACTGTCTCATTGCTATTTGTTTCTCAATAAAATTAATTTAAAAAACAATAATTAGATATTCATTTTAGGTATACATTATGATCACATTCATCATAGGGAATTTGTGCTTGTATATTATATATCTCAATTCTTCTTTGTCACTGCAAACTCCCTTCCTTCAGCCCTTCTTATTTACAAAGCTTTCTTTCCATTTCATCCTTCCTTTATCATTTTTTTCTTTTCCCTTCCGTCCTTTCCCCCTTTCCCCTCTCTAGTTCTTCCTTCCTTCCTTTCTTTTTTCTGGTACCAGGGCTAGAATTTAGGATCTTGCACTAGCAAGGCAAGTGCTTATTCCACTGAGCTATCTTCCTGGCCCTGCCCTTTCTTTTGAATCATTTCTTCCCATTTCACAATTATAAAGTTATACTTCACCTGTTACAAACTTTGGTCCTTATTTATACTTTCAGCTTCACACACCAGAGAAGCAATGCAATATTTACACATGTTTGACCAATTTATTTCACTTAAAAGTATGGTCTCAAATTGTATCTATTTACCTAGAAACAGTCATAAACTCTTACATCTGTCAACCACTTTGTAATGGGAGGTCAACACAATTCAAGTGGAAAAGAATAACAGTTTTCCAAATAAATGATGTTGATGTAATGAAATAGCCCATGCAACAGAACAAAGTGGGCTCCAGTTCACCATACATATATATCAGCTAAATAATGAAAATAAACACAAATGTAAGATCAAAAGTACAAGACTCTTAGAAGAAACTATGGGAGTAAATCTTTTTTTTTCTTTTCTATTTTTTTATTAACAAGCAAAATAATTAAAAACAAAATCACAACAACCTTAAAGTTGAACCCACAGTAGGTCAAATTGCTGCTGGAGTTCAGATGTACCTGGGGTACATGCTCTCTCACTGTGAGGCAGAATGCAGGCACATGATTGTGCACTTAGGTATATATGTGACCAAGAAGAATCAGAAATGAAAACCACCAGAGAAGAGACAGAATCAAGAATTTTCATCATGCAATCCCAAAGTGCTCTGCTCTTTTCCTTTTCTTTGCCTCTGCATCCTCTTTGGTGAGTGATTTGGGATTGTCACAAGTTCAGCCGGGAGTAAATCTTGATGACCTTGTATTGTATCTTTGACTTCTTACACATGATACCAAAGTGCAAGTAACAAAGAAAAGTAGACAACGTGGCCTGCATCATTTTTTTTTAAACGTTGGGCTGCAAACAGTAATATGAAGAAAGAAAAAATAGAATGCACAGGAATGGAAAAGGTATTTGTATCCTGCACATTGGATCAGGGAAATTTATTCAGAATATATAAAGAATGCTTTGAACTCAATAACAAAAAGACAACTCAATTGTTTAAAGAACAAACTAATTGGGTAGACATTTATTCAAAGAAAACACAAATGGAAAACAGGAAAATGGAAAGATATCAACAGTCCTTAGGGAAATGTAAATCAAAATTCAAATGAGGTACTACCTTTTGTACACTAGGGGTGTCATAATCAAGAAGAGTTAGAATATCAGTGTTGGCAAAGTGGAGGCATATAAAATAGTTCAGAGAGAGAAGTTGAATTGCTGGAAAAGCAGTTTCAGTGGCCCAGAAATTTGACTTCTAGTTTTATCCCCAAGAGAATTCCAAATCATCTACTGATAAATGGGTAATAAAATGTGATCCAGCCTTCCAATGGAACATCCTCAGCCACAAATAGGGATGAAGTACTGAAACTTGCTACAATGCAGAGCCTTGAAATATTATACTAATTTTATTTTTTAAATTTATGATTAATCTATTTATTTGGTACAGGGTCTCACTACTCAGCATGGCCTCATAGTGATCCTCCTATGTCAGCCTCCCCAGCACTGGGATTATAGGCATGGGCCACCACACCTGGTTTTAGTGGCTGGCTCAGCCCAGCACCAGCATGACATGTGTTACCAGGGGTCACACCTGGGTCCTTGAACTCGCCAGGCAGGGGCTCAGACCACTGAGCTATCTCCTTCCCCTATTGTGTTAATTTTAAAAATCCAGTCACAGAAAGCTTGCATAATGAATGTCTTTGACATGCAGTGTCCAAGATAGGCAAATTTGTGGAGGAAAAAAAAAGAGAGAGAGATAGTGCTGAGGCAGGGGGCTGGACCCGAGAGTTTATGGGAGTGAGTGCTAATGGATGCATAGCTTTTTTGTGTGTGACAGTAAATAAAAATATTGCAATCAGATTAGATTAGATTTTGATGGTGGCTACACAATCTTGTCAATGTGTATATAAGAATTTTGTCCCTCAGCATATATGCTTTCTTTAACTTGACAGCAGATAGTAATTAACCCTTCAAGAACCCCCCAATGTCAAGAGACATTGGGTACCATGCCAGGCAGAGTTCAATTCTCCAATTCTTCCTCTTTGGTGTCTTGCCCTCAAGCTGGAGCATGTGCACCTGAGAGTATGTGCTCAGCCATCCACTCGAGAGGCTGACAGCAAGGACTTCTTGGGACATCAGAGTCATTGAGGTATTTTTCAGGGGATGGTGATATTCTAACATGTAAACAATGCTCAAGTAAACATTGGACATGGGTGGCTTAGGTTAAGTGCCTCTTCCACCCCGGCCTGGAAACTTGTTCATTTCTTCAGTCATGGCGAATGCTGCAGCAGCAAAGTGTGTGAAGGCCCATCTGAGCTATCTCCAGCTCCTGAGTGAATAAGCCACAGACTGAGAGCACTTACTTGCTATGATTAGAAATATTATAAAGTCACCACAAAAAACTCTATGTATGTAAAACAGTGGTTTCTTCTGTGTATCGTTCAACCATTATTTAAAGAATGTTTAAAAAAAAAACTGTCTGCTCATGCTGAACTGTTTGTCTTTCCAGCATTTAATTAAATTTCATTTCAGGGTTTAAAGCACACCTTGATTTGACTTGTCTTTTTGTAAAAATGATCAGTCTCGTGCTTTTCCTTGCTAACCGAGTGGAACTATGCAAATGTTTTGAGTAAATGATAAACTAAATAGACTTACCAGGAGAAGCAGTTTCCAAGAAGGTGATACCACCGAATTACCCAAGCAAAATGGAATGATGCCAATAGCTAACAGGTACTGGGAAACTGAGAGAAGCTTCCCAACGTGGTTATTATCAAGCAATAAAAATAAGTTAAAAAGGAGGAAGAGACAACAGCAAAAACTGTTTTTGAAGCCTTAAAATTGGTAGACACAAACACAATAGCAGTGGGCCAATTTATTTTGTATCTTTCATTTCAGTTTTGGGACACAGACACAATGCTCAATTTACATGCTTCAATATTTGGTTTCCAAATTTTTCTTTTTCCTTTTGGAATTCATTTTCCTAGAGAAAAGTGTTAAAAGTGGCTTATGTCTCCGGCCAGCCCACAAGCAACTTCTTAATGCATACTGTAATTAAAACATACTGCATTTGCAGTGAAAATTGTACAAAGCAAAACTACAATGGTAGAGGTAATTCAAATAGAACAATAACTTTCTTTTTAAAACAATTCCTCATTTCTGGCAGCAGAGATAGCTCAACTGTCTAAGCACCTGTCTAGGCAAGTGCAAGGACCTGGGTTTGATCCTCAGCACCACGTGCTGTGCTGGCCCTACCCTGGGTGCACCAAGACAGGAATGGTGGCACA
>NW_004524768.1:3837158-3841930 GCF_000260255.1 Octodon degus | reverse complement strand
TGTGCACCTTGTCCTCTGAGTAGCTAATACAAAGTCAACAATATGCAATGTATTAATTATTGCAACTGTCCCACCAACCTGCTCTGAAACTGTTTCATTGCTATTTGATCTTTTTTCCTCATTAAAATGAATAAAAATATAACAGTGAAATGTAAGGAGTTAAAGTGAATTCCTATCCACTTCAAATATCTTCTAAAGTGTCTTTTTGAGAAACGCCCAGTCTCTAAAAGGAAGTAATGTGTGTGCACAAGTGTCATAGACAATTAAAAGTGCACCTCTCAGCAAAACCAGAATATATTTGTTTTAAAATGACATGAATATACTTCTCTGCCAGTGAGGACCTGGGGGAAGGGAATTTATTCATCACTCATGGGAATAGGAATAACCGCAACTGTTTTGGAAAGCCATCTCGAAATATTTACTAAAAAGTTAAAATAACTATGGCCTTTGGCCCAGTAATTTCACTTCTCAAAATCTAGTCTATAAAAATAAAAGCATCAGGATTTGAGGGTGTCTCTTGTCACTCATTTTGGTATGGCAAAAACTTCAAGTTAAGTGAAAGGCAATCTGAAGAAAAATGTACATGCTCTGAAACTAGTTTTGTAAAACACAAACTGATTTTATAAAACATTTTCTGTGAGGAGGTCCTGGGAACCAAGCACTTTATCCTCATTAATGCCTGCCAAGACCTATGCTGAGCCAGAAGGATCTGGAACTGCCACACCTCTGAGTTCTCCACAGTACAGAGCTGACCACCAACAGATCAATCTGATTGAAGAAGAGACCAACATCAAGGAGGAGAGTTTAGCTTCAAGACCAAAGAGATGCCCTACCACAGACACCATGTGAGAAACAGCTTTAAAGTAAAGAATTGGAAAGCTAAATAGGGATCTGAGCCCTCTGGAATGACACACTCTGACAAGCAAGATCACAGGATGTGCATTCTGCTGAGGAAAGTCAGACTCATTGAGAACAACAGTTAGTGAGGGTGGGCCTGAAGAAGAAGGCCTTTAACCTAGTGATGTATTTGTACTCTGCCATTGTTTCCTATATGTAGCAGAAACTAGTTTTCAGAGCTACAATAGATCAGTATAAGGGTGAACTAATAATTTCACTTAAATCCCAGTCCTCTTTGTTTGGGCTAAGAGTTGTTCACAAGTGACTCCATTGTTAGTATATCTGCTGCCAAAGGAGCCCATGTGAGTACTTCATAAGAGTTTGTCAATATTCAGTTGAAATTTGATGCCACTGATGTTGTGAAATTTACTGCTCCAGCCAAGCTGACATCGTGGTTGGTGATTGCTTTTTTCTCTATGCCACTATCTATATTGCCTGGCAATTATAAACAATACTGAAGAATGAGGCACTGAGCTAAATAATTTGTAAAGCCTAAAACAAAATCAAAAAAACTAATAAACAACACAAACATGAAAAGACAAGGCAACAAAATGCTGCCTGAACTCCCCAATCCCCAAAAACCAGTTTGGCAAGCATTGAACTGGAGGAAATAATAACTACATAACAGACACGTCTGAAAGCATACCAATATAGAGTCCTTTCTGGTCTTCAGCTCAGTCTGGGAAATTTATATTTATAACACCATGGTTAAGTTATAACCCACCAAGTTAATTCCAATCTACCATGTCCAGTGCAACTCACAGTGAGAATAAAGACACTAAAGCATGTTTATAGTTATGGAGAGCCATAGTGCTGGCTAACCAGAACAAAGGCCTTGACCCAGGGCTGAATGCAAGTTTTATTCAGTTATGAAGGAAGAGTGGCTTGAGGATGAGAGACTGAGAATGGCAGGAAGTAGGTGAGTATTGTGAGCTGGGCAAGGTAGGAGGCCTGTATTTACCTCTATGATATGCAGAAAGAAGGATATGGAGAGAGTAATCTGTATCATACTATTGAAATAGTATCTAATGCTTTGGGGTCCAGTGCTTCAGCTCTGATGTGCAATCTTTCAAGACCCAGGCAGTCATAGCCTCTGTCTTGAGGCTCAATCCTAGCTGATAGAGTGCAACATTGGCTCTTCATCCCATCTTTACCTGGCTCATATTAAAACAGCAGCAGGAGGAGGTTATTTGGAAAACACACAGGCCATCTTCAAGGACTACCACCAGCACCTTATCTAGACTAATATGCACTACTTAAAGCCAATTGAAGGGATAAGGATAAGTCCTAAACAGCTCTGTACCTATCAATACATGGAAATAAGGTCAGGCACAGCCAAAATGGGGACAATTGCTCTTCTTTCAAGGACAGTTGCCCAGGTGGTTCTCCATATAGCAAGGGAGATAAAGCAGTTCAGTAAGGTACTTAGTGAATTTAAAGATATAACTGATCAAATAATAACCTTCACGAAACAAATGATTAGCAAGTCTAGAGAAGACACTAATAAACACTGGTGAAGCTAAATAAATATGAAAATCATGAATGTCCAGCAGAGAACACAATGTGGAACCCAAACAGAAATCTAGGAGATTAAAAACATGACTGGCAGCATGAGTAGCGGGACAAACTAATGTGAAGCAGAGTGTCAGACCTACAAAGGAGGGTTGAGGTTAAAGATCAGTTAATAAATATACCTTAAAAACAGCAAAACAACATTAAAAATGGATCCAATAGCTCCTAGATGACTCAAAGAAGACTAATATAAAAGTAAATGGAGTCAGTGAAAAGTCAGAAGACAGCACAAAAGGCGTAAGAAACTCATTTACACAAATAATAGCAGAAAGTTTTCCAGACACAGAAAAACAGTTTAACACACAATAAGTGAAGCATACAGGACTCTAAATTACCATGATCAGAATAAAACACTCCATACCTCATAATAATTTAAAAACCAGAAATACAACACAAGAACAGTACCTTAAAGATTGCTAGAGGAATCAACGAAGAACCTATAAAGCAAATTCCATTAGAATTGCAACAGATTTCTTAAAACAAACCACAAAGGCAAGGAAAGCATAGAATGAAGTGTTTCAAGCTCTTAAAAAGAACTAAGTGCCTGCTTAGGCAAGCACAAGGACCAGAGTTTGACACTCCACACCACATACCACACTGGCCTTGCCCCTGGGCCCACTGCGTCAGCCACTGAGACCGGGCATGGTGGTACACACCTGTAATCCCAGCACTGGAAAGGCTGAAAACAGGAAGATCACTATGAGTCTCAGCTGCATAGTGAGACTCTGTACCAAATACATTAAAAAAAAGAATAAAATCACTTCCAACCCAGACTATTACATCTTCAAAAATTACCTTTCAAAATTGATGGAGAAATAAAATACTTTCACAATAAAGAAAGCTAAAGAAATTCATAAAAAAGAAAGAAATTCATGACCACCACATCAAAAAAAAAAAAAATCTCAAGGATATCCTAGGAGGTGGCAATGCAGCTAACAATGACAAAAGGTCCAATAAAATGAATACATCACATGGCTCTAACAATTAAGTAGAAAGGAATAAAAGCAAAACAGTGACAGGAAATTAATATGGTGACATGAATAAATTAGTATTTACCTATCATAAATATTAATGTAAATGGGCTTAACTTGCAAACCAAAAGACACAGATTAGATAAATGGATCAAGAAATAAAATCCATGAAGGACCATTTTGTATCTGTATATACAAAATAGTTAGGATAGATATACAGCTACTTTCTCTTAATTCAGTGAGAAGAAAGATTTGTACTAATAGTGTTTGGACAGGATATCATGTCTGCATCTTGTACTATGAACAACTACTATGGAGACAACAATATATAACGTATTAATTATTGTAACTGTCCTACTAACCTGTTTTGAAACTGTCTCATTGCTGTCTTTCAATAAAATAAAAAAAAAAAGAAAGAAATAAAATCCAGTAGCATGTTGTGTTCAAGAAGGTAAAAGTCAAAGATAAGTTGTTGCTTCTGACTCTCCTTCAACCAATAAAGGGGCACAGTGCCAAGTGTGCACATTTGGATTTTGGAGCCAATACATTTCTCATTTAAGTGTCATACTCCAGAGCATTTACCAAGTGACTCAGAAATCTCCTAGTCTTGAGTGGGTCAGAAACAAGAAAAGGCTCTGCAACAGGTCTAGGGTGCTGTGCAGGCTGCTCTGCCAGTAGGGCCACATGGTCTGGCAGATCCAACAGTACTTGAAATGTTGATGGCAGATAGAGATGCTGTTTGGAGTGTCTGGTAACCCTACTCCCATATGTGAATTGCAGTGTGATCTGCTTAGAAATGAGGATTTTAATTGTAATAGTTTCCTCCTACTATGCTTCTGCTGTAATGTGATGTTGATAGACTAAATATTTATTCTTAGGTATTATTAAGCCTGAGTTATAACCTATGCTCAAGTTATGAAATGTTTGGAGTAAGCACCACCAAAAGAAAATTTACTATCTCCTCTGGAAAGGGAATCAATGCACTTCCTTTTGTACACGAGTAGTGATAGCATGGTAAGTGTTGTTATAGACTTGTCTTCATACCTAAAGATTCTAGTTTAAAGAAATATGTCTGGTTGTCAAGATGACAAGGTGGGGATTGAGATAGCTAATTGACTGTGTCAAGTAACAAATGTCCAACTAAGTTGAACCTTCATAATTCTGGGTGTGAAAGATGCACCCTAGGGAAGGTTATCACCAGAATGGTAAAAAGGGAAACAAAGAAGAAGGCTTGCTTGCTTCACCTTTCTTTTCTTTCATTGTTTCCTTTCTTTCTTTCTCTCTTCTTTCTTTTTTTTTCTTTTTTCTTTCTTTCTTTTTTTTTTTTTTTTT
>NW_004524768.1:3830732-3837058 GCF_000260255.1 Octodon degus | reverse complement strand
TTTTTTTTTTTTTTTTTTTTTGACCTTCAGTCTTCACCTTCACTTTGAACATCATCTCCTTGCCTCCAGGGCAGACTCTTGAGCCTTCTGGCTCAGGCTCTTCGGCTCTCCAATGTAGACCTGCCAGCCTTTTCCATTGCAGACCTTTCAGACTCCTTATATGGACTGCCGTGGGGCCCCACACTGACCTCCAGGTTTTTGACTGGGTCCTTGTGAAGAGGAAACTTAGGCAACCTTGAGAACATAATTTTAAGGAAAATAAATCACACTTACATGTTTAAGTATCACATTGTTTCTCTTTTGCCCAAAACCCAAAGCATAAATAAGGAGCAAAATGAAGGACAGATATTAGGATGAAAGAAACTTAAATGGGAAGGGGATCAAGGGAGAGAGAGGGTAAAGAGAAGGAGGGGAAAATGGATTTAAAAATGGAATGGGAACAAGTGGAAATAAAGCTTTTGCAAATGAAGAAGGGACGAATGATTAGAGGGAGGGGAGGGAAATGGGGGGAAAAGAAGCATTAAGATATACTATGCTCAAGAAAAAGTTATACTATGTTCAGGTACAAGTTCCCTATGATGAATGTGATCATTACATATAGCAAATATATACAATTAAGAAATTTAAATGGGGAGCTATCTCCTGCTTCTGGATAAGCAGAAGCTACCTAGTCAAAATAGCTATGCTGTGGTTTTGAAACTGGAATACAGACTTATTGCAATCCCAATCAAAATACCAATGTCATCCTGGGTTTATAGTGTAAACTACAGTGATTAAAACACATGACACTGGCACAAAAAGGGGTATGTGGATGAATGGAACAGAAAAAGAGATGTAAAAGTGTACAGGCACATACAGCTATTTTATCTTTGACAAAGTAGCTAAAAACACACACTAGAGGAAAAATAGTCTGGGGAGGAAAATCTGGATGACTTCTTGAAAGAATAGCAGTTATCTCCATTTTGACTAAACTTGACCCTATTTCCATGTATTAACATGTCCAAAGATGGCTTGAACTTTTCCTTACCCTTCAACTGGCTTTAAGCAATGCAAATTGGCCCAGCTTGGATGCTGATGTGTAGTCTTGGAAGCAAGGTGGCAAAGTAGGGTTTCCACCCCCACCCCACCCCCCACACACCTCCCAAGAAGCATGTGTGAGTGGGTGGGAATGACAGCCACACAATCCATGCTAGGATCACACCTCAAGACAGGAGGCTATGACTTCCCAGGACATAAAAAATTGTAAGTCAAAGCTGAATGCTGAATCCAAAACATTCAATACTACCTAGTTGTATCATGCAGATTACACTTTTTGCATAGCCTTCTCTCTGCATATTACAAGGGTGATTTCAGGCCCCCTACCCAGCCCAGCTCAGGACACTCATATATTTTCTGTTACTCTCACAGTCACTTATCCCTAAGCCACTCCTTTCCTCACAACTTAATAAAACCTGGGTTTGGTCCTGGGATGAGGCCTTTGTTCTGATTAACCACTATCCTAGCTGAACTTAGGAAGCCTTAGCCTCCCACGTCTATAAATATGCCTTCATGTCCTTACCTTCACCGTGGGCTTCACTGGACATGGTAGATTAGTATTAACTTACTAGGATTCCAGTAACTTTTCCATAGAATTACAGCTATAAACTTCACAGAGCATAATGAGGACCAGGAAGGGCTCTCTATAATAGTTTTTTTAATAATTGGTGCTGGGAAAATTAAATGTCCGTATGCAAAAGATTGAGTTAAGACCCATATATCTCACCATGTGTAAAACTAAAATCAAAATGGATTGAAGAACTAAATGTTAAAACAGAAACACTTAATCAGCTGGAAAACAGAATAGGTACAGCTTTTGAAAACATAGGCATAGGGTAGGACTTTCTGAACAGAACTACAATAGCAAAGGGAATATTGCCCAGAATCAACAAATGGGATCACATCCAATTTTAAAACTTCTACATAGCAAAGGAAAACAACCAACAAAGTGAAGACACAACCTACAGAATAGGAAGAAATAATTTTCCAGCTATTACACAGACAGAGGACTAATATCAAGAATATATAAAAACTTGAAAACTTAGGCACCCAAAATAAAGTATCCAAGCAGAAAATGAGCAACTTAAGTGAATAGATAAGTAGTACAAATGGCCAATTAGTACATGAAAAATTTCTCATCATCACTGACCATGAGAGAAATTAAAATTAAAGCTACTTTGAGATATTATCTTACCTAAACAAAGAATAGTTATTATTTTAAAAATCTAATAATAACAAATGCTAATGAGGGCATAGGGAAAAAGAAGACTTTCTCCAGTTTTTATGGGAATGGAAACTAGTGCAATCACTATGGAAATAAGGGTAGAGAGTCCTGAAAAAACTAAACATAAATCTTCCACTTGATCCAGCAATGCATTTTCTAGGTAGAGTGTTAAATCACAAAAGTGTTAAATCACCGTATTAAAAGATTATATACAGGGGGCCGGGGAGAAGGCTCAGTGGAATAAGCACTTCCCTGGCAAGCACAAGGGCCTGAGTTTAATCCCCGGTTTTTTTTTTTCAAAAAAAAAAAAATCAAAAGATTATATACAAATCAAGTTTATAGCAGTACATTTTATATTAACAAGCACATTTTATAATAACATTTTATTTATAACAAGCTAAATTATTTCATTTATAATTCTACTTTATCATACATCATTGAAAAGAAAGTTTTGTGCTATTATCTGTTTATTGTTTATTAGATTCACTTTGGTTTATGTCTTCTACTCTGAGTAACTGCTTTGAAGATAAACATACAAAGCATATTAACCATTGTTATTCTCTTACTGTTTGGTTATAAAATTTTGTGCATTTTCTCATAAAATAAAATTCTAACTACCTTAGCTTCTTGTTAATGAGTACAGAGAAAGGTTTGGAAAAGGGCACACTTAGACTTTAGCTTTGAAAGGTGGCAGCTTCATACAAGCAAGGGTAGTTGAGGATGATGAGAATGGAGATGATCGTGGTCACAATGGTGATGGAGAAGATGGTGATGATGAAGAAGACAGTGATGGAGATGATGGTGATGGTCATGATGGTGTTGGTAAAAATGTTAGTCAGGTTTCCATCCTGATAACAAATACCTAAGAAAAACAAAGGAGGGAAGAGTTGCGTTGGGTCATGTTTCCATGGACACTGGACTCTGCTATTTCTGGGCCCATGGGGATGCAGAGTATCACATTGGATATAGTGAAACACAGCAGCTCACTTTAGCACAGACTGGAGGCAAAGCTAGTAAGAAATGGCAAAGACAGGAGATGCCTGGTTGGGGTACCCCCATGATGGCCCACTTCCTCCAATGAGGGCCACCTCCTACCATTTCCACCACCTCCCAACTGTCCTTTCAATTGTGAATCCACTTTTAATTTTATTTAATTTAAACACTCCAAATAGCCACATGGCTGATGGAAATCATGTGAAAGAACACAGCTCTTGGGCATAGCTTCAAACACCATTTTTCCCCTTGGTTTCCCCAAAAGCATTTGCCAGCCATTATTTCTCATACACCTCACACCATCTAGAGATAATTTTGAAGTTTTCTTCCTGTATTATGTGACGCAACATGATAAATGCTACATGTAAGTATAAAATCAAGGTTTTAAAAGAACTCAAAAGGTTTTTAACCTAAAAGACTAAAAGTTTATTCAACTTTTCTCATTAAAATGTATAAAAAATAAAAATAAAATAAAAACTTATTCAAATAGCCTGAACCTCTGTGGCCATACCTTCAGGCCCTTCATTCTGTAACTGATACAACTGATGAAACTTGATGGAAAATAAGTAATTCATGGAACAAATATTAGTTTTACCATAACAAAAGACAATCAAGAACAGGCAAAAATAGCATGAAGCACCAAAGTAAAATATTACTAAATGCATTTATGATTCTTGGATGGATTCTGGGTCATTAAAAAAATCAGCTGTGAAAGATTCTAGGACAAATAGGAAGACTTGAATCTTGACCACAGTATCCAGGTCATTTAGTTAAGAGTATTCTATTAATTTTTTTCTAATATTAACTTTCAAATGTTTCCTTGAAAAACTTTGTGTATTATATCATACATACATCTATGTGATGCAAACATGACAGAATGTTAGCAATGGTATAAAAAGTAAAGCCATATTAACATACTGAGCCGTAAAAGGCTCAAGTCAACAACTTGTGACATTGTCAGTCATGCAGATCACCCACTAGTATTATAGACTACTGTACTATATTGGATTACTTTGCAGAATTCATGCACCTACAATATATGAATGGCAATGGAATACTCATCTCTGACAACAATAAACAAAAAAAGGGATATAAATTAGGACCATTTTGTAGTAAAAATATATATTTATATACATATATATGTATAAACAAAATAGTTAAAGGATATATAGCTACTTTCTCTTCTTTCAATGAGAATGCTTGAACTAATAGTGTTTAGCAAGATATCATGTCTATATCTTGTACTATGAAGAACTACTACAAAGACAACAATATACAATGTATTAATTATATAACTGTCCTGCTAACCTGTTTTGAAACAGTCTCATTGCTACTTATTTCTCAATGAAATAAATATAAAAAATAAAGTTTTAAAGATCTAACAAAAACAGAAGGAATATTAGTAGTGGGTGCATCTAGGTGAAGGATAATGCAGACATTCATCTAATTATTTCTGCAACTTTTCTGGAGGTTTAATATTTTGTAAGAGTATAGAGAGAAACTAAAAGATTTTAAATTTGATGTAAAATGTATAATTATACATTAAAGGATGAAATATGTGTAAGTCTTTCCACAGAACTGGTGGAAAGTTCTAGGATGCAGCTCAGCCATAGAGCACTTGCCTGGCATGCACAGGCCCCTTCCCCAGCATGACATAAATTCAACGTTAAGGCAGATATAGGATAATGATGGTAGGTAGTTAGGAAGGTAGGTAGGTAGATGATAGATAGATGATAGATGGATAGATAGATAGATAGATAGATAGATAGATAGATATTGTATATTTTACCTGTTTGATTCATTTATTTCAAGAGATTGTTGTCTTCCTTTTTAAAAACATTGGAACCGGGGCCAAGGAGATTGCTCAGTGGCATTGGTGCCTGCCTAGCAAGCATAAGGTCCTGAGTTCAATCCTTGGTACCAAAATAAATAAATAAATAAATAAATAAATAAATAAATATAAAAACATTTACCCCAACGTATGAAGCTGAGTTTAAAGTTTAATTTGCATAAATTTATAACTATCTTGCATGTATACATAAATATCTTTTTCCCTTCTTTTGTCCTTTTCCTCATCCCTGTATTTCCTTACAATTGAACAGATAATTTTCCTTCCATGGTTTCTATTGCAACTTTCGATTTTATTTATTTTTCCAGGTACTCACATTAGTGAGACAATACAATGTTTGCACATACAGGTCTGATTTATTTCACCTACCAATATAGTCTCTAGTTACATCTATTTACCTATAAAAGCCTCAAATTTAGCTTTTTGATAGCTGAGTAATACTTCAGAAATACCACATCTTTTTTTTTTCTGGCACAAGGGATTGAACTCAGGACCTTGCACTTCCCAGGCAGCCACTTATTTTATTGAGTTATTTCCTCAGTCCCCAAATCTTTCATTGAAAGGAGTAGTGAAGGCCTAAAATGTTTGTATTGTATTATTATGTTTTAATTTCTCATAAATTTTTTAACAAATTTTTCAGGTTTATATATTTTAACCTAAATAACTAATTTGAGAATAATGTTATGGAATACAACCACCATTGTTGAATTCTGTCACTTTAATACATTCTTTAGTGTTGCCTCACATGACATGCCAGTTGCTGCCATGCTGTCTCCCTGGAAGATGATTGTTTGAAAAAGAAAGGGGTGGTGAATGAAGGCAGGAGACATGAAAAGGAGTGTTGTGGGACTGTCGTGCAGCAATGTTGTATATCGATAGATTTCTAGACTTAATGTAAACATATATAATTCTTTATTCTTATTTTATAAATATATTTTAATTTTTAAAAATGTTTCATCATATTCTGTAGAGGCTTAAAGTTTAACATATCAATACTTGATGAAAAATACCTGTTCCATGTTATGCCTAAGATGTTTGATGTTAGCCATGTGGATGAGTCATGGCCATTGCTTGTCCCATTTTCTCTCTGTGAAAGCCTTAGAGAATGTTGTCTCTCCATGTGACTCTCCTTAGGCACACTCTACATCATCAATCACTTTCCTCTTTGGCCCCATAATCTCCTTGATCAGAAAATTTAAGACACAACTGAATTACATGATGTTA
>NW_004524768.1:3824134-3829756 GCF_000260255.1 Octodon degus | reverse complement strand
TGTACTACTTTTATTTATCATTTCTAATAGTTTTTTGGTACCATTTTTTAAAATAACTTCATTGAAAAAGAAGTAGCAATGAAACAGTTTCAAAACAGTTTAGTAAGACAGTTACAATAATTAATACATTGCATATACCATTTTGCATTCTTTTAAAAAATGTATAAACTTAATTTTTTACATCCAGCCAAGCCCAGGCCCAGCAAGTGTGGGGGAGAGCTTCCAGCTTCCCTGAGCCTGTGGGACCTCTCATGACCAAAATTCAGGCATTCCTTGTGACTGAGACCCTCTACCGTGTACTCAGGACCCCCTCAACCCTCTGGAGCACCCACCCCCAAGCTTGCCTAGTGAGTGAGAACTTCAGCTACACTCTCGGGAACCCCAGATCCAGCCTAGACCCGGCTAGTGTGTGGGAGAACTTCTGCACTCCACTGTGTGCCCTGGGCCAGGGACACAACAAAGGGGCATCACAGGTTCACAATTGTGCCAGAGGAGCACATCTTCACTTCCAAGGGCTGCAGCAGGAAGGAGCTGAACATAACAGCTAGAACCAGGCCAAGCATAACTGAATGACCTCAAACTTAATAGATCTGCACCCAAATTTCAGTAGGTGCTAGGGTTATAACTACACCCAAGTTCTACAACAAAGGGCAGAGATCAGTGCTATACAAAGTGACAAACAAAAGGAGCAAAATGTAATCTCAGGCCTTGAGCCTACCCAGAACAAATGCAGAGGACACTAACTCAGCTGAAATGAATGAATTAACAGCATCGGAAGTAAAGAAACAACAGCAGAAAGGTATAGAGGAACTCAGAACAGAATTAATTCCTGAAATAAAAAAAGAAATCTCTGACTTCATAGCATCTGAAGTAAAGGATCAAATACAGAAACATATGGGGAAACCCAATGCTCATCCGGAACAAGAGCAGAGGACACTAGCTCAGCTGCAATGTATGAAATAATAGCTTCAGAAGTAAAGAAACAACAGCAGAAAGGTGTAGTGCAAGTCATAGCAGAATTAATTTCTGAAGTAAAAAAAAAAGAAATCTCTGAATTCATAGCTTCTGAAGTAAAGAATCGGATACAAAAACATATGGAGGAATACCAATCTGAAAAAAACTCAGCACTAAAAGTATTAATAACTGCCTCTAAAAAAGACATTGATTTAAAAAATAAAGCAGATTAGAAAAAATGAAAGATTCCACTAATAAGCAATACAGAAAGAAATAGATAGCATGTGGTAGAGTCAAAAAGATATAGAGGAACTTAAAATCCAAATCTCAATCCTGCAAAACCTTTTGAGTGAGAGTGAAGACAGATTTTCAGATCTAGAAGACTCTGGTGCATCTAGTGAAAAGGTAAGAAAGAATCTCTTAAAACAACTAGGATGCAGGAATAAATAATCCATCAACTTCAAGATAGCAGAAAGCTACACAAATAAATGGAAAAAATCAGACATTCAGGTAACCAAAGCATACAGAATGCCAAATAACTTCAATCCTATTAAAAACACACTGAGACATATAATGGTCTCAGTCTTGACCATTATCCCAAAAATCAAGCACAAAAATAGTATACTGAAAGCCTCTAGAGAAAAGAAGCATATAATATTCAAATAAAAACACAGCAGAATTAAGTGTTTTTGGCTGACTTCTCTTTTTTTTCCATAATTTTATTGAGAAACAAAAAGCAATGAGACAGTTTCAAACCAAATTGGTAGGAGAGCTTCAATAATTAACCCATTGCATGAATTCTTCCTAGTGGTTAATTGCTGTACAAGATATGGACTTGAAATCCTATTTACAAACACCATTAGAGCAAATCCCTCTATTCATTAAGAGAATGTTAACTATATATCTATCCTAACCACCTTGAATACACAGATTCAAAATGAACATTCATCTGTATCCCCTTTTTTGTTAAGTTCCATCATTTAAATATTATAAGTCTGTAAACTCAGCAAAATTTTCTAAAGGAGTTCAGTAGTCCACAATAGTATTGGGTCTTCCCCTTTACTGGCAGTATCAGAAATTGTTGACCTGAGTCCCCTACAGCTCAACATAACACCATGGTTTTACTTCTTCTATTTTGTTTTCATACTTTTCTGCTGGATGGTTAAGATCAAGGTAAAGCAGGACTTATGCAACAAGAGTTGTAGCTTTTGGGTCTCTTAAGGTCAGTGAAATCCCCTCAGGATTTTTGCTGAGATCCTGTACCTCAGATTGTAGAACTTTTGTCAGTGTCAGCCATGTGGATGAGTCACAGCCATTGCTTGGAAAATGTGCTCTCTGTGAAAGCCTAAGAGAATGTTGTCTCTCCATGTAACTCTTGTTAGGCACACTCTATATCATTGATCACTTCCTCTTTGGCCCCATAATCTCCTTGATCAGAAATTGCGGAACACTACCGAGTTATATGACGTTACAGTACAAGTTCTCATATGTCCTGAGTCTTAATTAACCTTAGAAGGCTAGGTCCAAAATGTTGGCATTCCTTGCAGCCCTCCTTTTTCTCTAATTTTGGTCTGCAAACTTAGGTTGTTAACCCTTCAGAAGACAAGCTTATTGTTATTACCATACAACCTAGGCTGTTAAGCTTAACCTCACTATCTGTCTGAATATCAAACATCTTAGGCATAACATAGAAAAAGTATTTTTCATTAAGTATTCATATGTTGAACTTTAAGACCCTATACAATATGATGAAAAAACATTTAAACATAAGAATATATTTTTCAAAATAGGCATAAAAAATTATATACTTCTTATATTTACACATAAGTCCAAAAATCTGACCATATACAACCTTGAAGCAGGACAGTCCCATAATATTCCTTTACCTATCTCTTGCTTTCATTGGCCACCCCTTTTTTTCAGTAATCATCTACCTGAGAGACAGCACAGCAGCAACTGGCATGTCAGGACAAGCAGCCCATATTCAGAAGACCAGAATAACAGACACTCCAAGAATGAAACTACTATTACAGATCGCCATTTTGAGTGCAGTTGCTTAGTTCACAGGTATCTGTATATATAGTTAGGGTGAGAATCTTTCCAATTAACTGCTAGATTCATAAATCTTCTGGAGATTTTCAGGATCATTGCCTTGCCCATCTTCTACATGAAACTGTATGGCTTGGCATTGTCATGTTTCCTAGCTCTTCTCCTTTCCCTCTCTTGATGAGTTAGTCCTTGAGATCCTGCTTTCCTTTTACTTGTATTATATCTTTCTATTTGTATTTCTTCTTTTGATTTCTTATACTAGACAAAATATATGATATTTACACGTGTGTGTCTGGTTGATTTCAATTATGAGTATATCTTCAAGTGGCATCCACTTCAATATAAAGGCTTCAAGTTTATCATTCTTTGTATCTGAGTAATACTCCATTGTGTAAAAATACCATATCTTTTTCAACCATTCCTCAGCAGGTGGGAATCTGCGTTTTTTTCTAAGATTTGGCTATCACAAATTGTGCTGCTATAAACATAGGTACACATATATCCCTATGATATGATGTTTTCAGATCCTCCAGGAAAATTCCCAGTAGAGGAATAGCTGGTTTAAAGGGGATTTCCAGTCCAGCTTTTCTAAGGAGTCTCCATACTGATTTCCATAATGGTTGCACCAATCTACATTCCCACCAGCAGTGGAGAAGGGTTCGTTTTTCCCCACAGCCTCTACAACATTTGCTGTTGGGTGATTTCTTTATGATAGCCATTCTTTCTGGGGTGAGATGATATCTCAGTGTTGTTTTAATTTGCATTTCGCAGATGGCTAGTGATGTGAAGCATTTTTTTATATATTTATTTCTTCTTTAACTTCATCCTCTGAGAGGTATGTGTTCATCTCGGATGCCTGTTTCTGGATTGGATCTTTAAATTTTGTGGTCCTAGTGTTTTTTTGTTCTTTATAAATTCTAGAGAGCAGAACTTTGCCTCAGTACTTATTTGACATGATTTTGTCCAAAGTTGTGGGTTGACTTTTCACTTTGTTGGTAATTTCTTTTGACATGAAAAAACTTCTCAGTAAGTGCAGCTTCCAGTTGTTAGTTCTTTCAACTGTTTCTCATGTGATTTGATTTCTGTTCATGAAGTCTTTCCCACCCCTATGTCTCCAAAGTTTCCTCCTAGTTTCTCTACCAGGAGATTTAGTGTCTCTGCTTTAATGTTTAGAACTTTAATCCATTTGACTTTAGTTTAGTGCATGGTGATAGACCTGGGTCTAGTTTGAGTTTTCGGCATGTAGAGAGCCAGTTTTTCCAGAACCATTTCTTAAAGAGACTATCTTTCTTCTAGTGAGTATGTTTGGCCCCTTTGTCAAAGATAAGGTGGCTGAGTGTGTTCATAAGTGCGTCAGCGTCTTCTAATCTATTCCATTGATCCTCAGGTCTATTTCCTTGCCAGTACCATGCTGATTTTATCACAGTAGCCTTGTAGTATAATTTCAAGTCAGGACTTGTAAGGCCTCTTGCCTTGTCTTTATTGCCCAGTATCACCTTTGCTATTCTAGGTCTTTTCTGGTTCCAGATAAATTTTAGGAGTGATTTCTCAACCTCTTTGAGGTATGTTAGTGGTAGTCTGATAGGGATTGCATTAAATCTATACAGCAATTTTGAGAGTATGGCCATCTTCACAATGTTGGTTGTCTTTGGGATTTGGGCTTGGTTTGCTCTTCCTTTTCTAGTTGTTGAAGGTGCAGCATTAGGGTATTTATTTATTCCCCTTCTGTTTCCTAATGTGTGAGTTAACAGCTATGAATTTCCCTCTGAAAATTACTTTTATAACATCCCATAAAGTTGTCCTTGAATTTTCATTGAATTGTAGATATTGTTGAATATCTTGTTTAATTTCATCTGTGACCCATTGGTTGCTGAGTAGGTGGTCATTTAACTTCCATGTATTTAAGTGTTTTTTCTGGTTTATTTTGACTTTATTTCCCGTTTCATTGCACGGTGGTCAGTTAATGTGCATGGGATAGTTTCTGTTTTCTTACATATACTTAAGCATGACCTATGGACCAGTATGTGGTCTATTTTAGAAAATGACCCATGTGCAGCTGAGAAAAAGGCATATTCAGCTGCGTTTCGGTGGAACACTCTGTATATGTCCAAGAAGAATATTTGTTTGAATCTCTGGTTCAGTTCTGTTATTTCTTTACTAAGTTTTTGTCTGGTTGATATATCTCTTGGACATAATGTGGTGGTAAGGTCTCTGTTAAGATTGTGGTATAGGATATTAGATTTTTTATGTCCATTAAGATTTGTTTTATATAGTTGGGTGCTCCCGTGTTTGGTGCATACATATTTATGAGTGTTACCTCTTCCTTTTGAATATTTTCCCTAAACAGTATATAGTGGCCTTCTATATTTCACTTGAGCATCATTGGTTTGAAGTTGAAACTGTCTGAGAATAGGATTTCTACCCCTGCTTTTATCTGAGATGCTGGGGCATGTAGTATTTTGTTCCATCCTTTGATTTTAAGCCTATGAATGTCTTTATGAGTTAAATATGTTTCTTCTTTACAGCATATTGTTGGATTTTGTTTCCTAATCCACTGTGATAGTCTATGTCTCCTAATTGGTGAATTGAGTTCATTTGCATTGATGCATAGAATTGAGA
>NW_004524768.1:3810484-3817340 GCF_000260255.1 Octodon degus | reverse complement strand
AACTTTAAAGAGAGTTTTGCAAGGTATAGTAGTCTGGGCTGGAATTTGTTTTCATAGAGGACTTGAGGTACTCTGCTCTATGCCCTTCTTGCCTTCCAGAAGAGCATGTGATGAAGAAAAGTTTGTGAAGAGAGGTTGGCTGTTATTCTGATGGATCTTCCTTTGAATGTGATCTGCTTCTTTTTTCTAGCAGCTTTCATTATATAATTCTTATGCTGAATTTCTGGGATTTTGACTATTTTGTGTCTCGTCTTTTTAATTGGGTTGAGGTTACTTGATGTTCTGTGTCCTTCGGTTACCTGGATATCAGATTGTTTCCTCATATTTGGGAAGTGTTCTGCTATTACTTCTACCCATATTTTTTTAATGTCATTTGCATCGACTCCTTCTTTCTCATTGATGCCTATTAGTCTCACATTGTTCATCTTTGCATCATCTTGCAGGTGATGGATTATTTTTTCCTGCTTCCTCGTTGTTTTTAAGAGATCGTTTCTTACTTTTTCAGTTGTTGTTCCAGCGTCTTCAAGATCTGAAATTCTGTCTTCACTTTCGCTTAAATGGTTTTGCAAGCTTCTGATTGAGATTTTAATTTCTTCTATATCTCTTTGCCTCTGCTTCATGTGATCTATTTCATTCCTGTATTGCTCATTCAAGGAATCCGTTATTTTTCCAATCTCCTCTATTTTTTATCAATGTCTTCTTTAGAAGCAATCATAAATTCTTTTACTGAAATGTTATTTTCGCATTGGGTTTCCTCCCTATGTTTCTGTAGTTGATTCTTTACTTCACATGCTATGAGTTCTGAGAATTCTTTTTTTATTTCAGAAAATAATTCTGCTCTGAGTTCCTGTATAACTTTCTGCTGTTGCTCATTTACTATTGACGCTATTAATTCATACACTTGAGCTGAGCTAGTAGAAAAGAATACCACTCTGAGTTCCTCTATGACTTTCTGCTGTTGCTCATTTAGTATCGACACTTAATTTATACATTTGAGCTGAGCCAGTGTCCTGTGCACTTGTTCTGAGTGGGCATTGGGGTTCCTCTATATGTTTCTACATTGCTTCTTAACTGCAGATGTTATTAATTCAGGAATTTCTTTTTTCATGTCCAATCTGAGTTCCTCTATACCTTTCTGCAGCTGTTTCTTTATTTTAGAAGCCATTGATTCATTGCTTTCAGCTGTTTGATTCCCAATTTGTTCTGTGTTAGTATCCTCTGCACTTGTTAAGGGTGGTCTTGTGTTCTGAGATTGCATTTTGCTCCTTCTCGTTGTCATTTTATTTAGCACTGTCTTCTGACCTTTGTTGTAGATCTTTTTGCAGTTATAGCCTTAGCACCTACTGAAGTTCAGGTGTAGATCTACAAAGTTTGGATTTTTCTAGATGTGCCTGGCTTTGGTCTGGCTGCTGTGCTCAGTTCCTTTCTGTTGCTGCCCTTGGGGGAGAACTTGCTGTGTGCCTCCGGCAAGATGTTCTGATCCTGGACTTGCTGTGTGGTTCTGTCCCCTACACTCTCTGTAGTGCTTGCAGCTGCAGAGTTCCACCAAGGCCTGTATGCCTCTCCTGAGCTGAGTCTGCCAGGGACAAGGTGGAGTACATGGAAGAGGCAGCTCTCCCACACACTCAGCAGGCCTGGAATACTGGATCTGGGAGTTCCCAGAATGTGACAGAAATTCCTATTCTATGCTCATGGTGTTGAGGGGGTACTGCGGAGTGATGGGGGTGTCCCAAGAGGGTGAAAGAGGGTGTCACCCATGTTGCACTTGGGCTGGGACCAGCAGGTCATGCCAGCATATGGTAGCCAGGACCTTTCCCACACACTCACTGGGCCTGGCTAAGACTGGATCTGGGGGTTCCCGGAATGTGGCAGAAATTCCTACTGGGCAGGCAGGGTAGGGGAGGTGCTGTGGAGTGGTGGGGCGCATCCCAAGGAGGTGGAAGAGAGTCTCACCCATGCGGCGCCTGGCCTGGGACAAGTAGTTCCCACAGTGCTGGGTCGCTGGAAGCTCTCCCACACACTCACCGGGCCTGGTCTAGGATTCATAGCTGACTTCTGTTCACAAATCATGAAGGCAAGAAGAGCATGGAGCAGAGTACTTCAAGTCCTCTATGAAAACAAATTCCATCCCAGAATGTTTTATGCTGCAAAACTCTCTTTCAAGTTCAATGGAGAAGTGTTAACACTTCCATGACAAAGAACAACTAAAGAATTTCATGATGACAAAGCCAACCCTACACATACTACAGAAAGATCTTCTAGAGAGGAACCAAAATACTCAGAAGTACACAATAGGAACACAAGAAAAGCATAAATAGGTCACACAATTAAACACAGGAGAAAAAGGAGTAAACAGCAGACAAACAACATGTCAGTCATAAGTAAACACATCTAAATTAAATCCATCAATGTAAATGGACTCAATTCACCAATTAAGAGAAATAAACTGACACAGTGGATTAGGAAACAAAATCCAACAACATGTTGTGTACAAGAAACACACTTAACTCATGAAGAAATTCATAGTTTGAAAATCAAAGGTAGCAAAACAATACTACATTACCCAGCACCTTAGAAAAAAGCAGGAGTAATAATTCTGTTCTCAGACAGTCTCAACTTCAAACCAAAAATGATCAACAAAACGAAGAAGGCCACCATATGCTGGTTAGGGGAAAAATTCAAGAAGAAGAGGTAGCAATCATAAATATCTATGCACCAAACTCGAGAGTACCCAACTATATAAGATAAATCTTAATGGACATGAAAAATCTAATATCCAATAAAATAATTTTAACAGGAGAACTGAACAGCCCCTTATCCCAAATGGATAATTCGACCAGAAAAAAATTAACAAAGTGGTAGCAGAACTGAACCAGAGCTTGGAACAAATGGACTTGGTGGACCTATACAGAGTGTTCCACCCAACGATAGCTGAATATACATTTTTTTCAGCTGCACATGGGTCATTTTCTAAAATAGACCACATGCTAGTCCAGAAGTCATGCTTAAGTATATGCTAGAAAACAGAAATTATCCCATGCATAATATCTGACCACAGGGCAGTGAAACTGGAAATAAATGAGAAAAGAAACCAGAAAAAAACCTTAAATACATGGAAATTAAACAACATCCTATTCAGCAATCAAGTCAGCACAGATGAAATTAAACAAGAAATTCAACAATATCTACAATTCAATAAAAATTCAACCACAATACATTGGAATTTATGGAATGTGATGAAAGGAGTTCTCAGATGGAAATTCATAGCTGTGAACTCACACATTAGGAAAACCAAATGAGAACAAATGAACACCCTAATGCTGCACCTCAGACATCTAGAAAAGCAAAAGCAAACCAAACCCAGAGCCCTCAGATGGGAAGAAATCATAAAGATTTCTTCAAAATTAATTCAATTACATGAAGAAAACAGTTTAAAGAATTAATGAATCAAAAAGCTAGGTCTTTGAAAGACTAAAAATAAAATCAATAAGCCCCTAGCTACCTCATCAAAAAGAGGAAAGAAAAAATTCAAAAACAAGCAATAAGAAATGAAAATGATATAATTACTACAGATCCAGTAGAAATTCAGAAGATTATCAATAGCTACTTTGAGAATCTTTACTCTCATACAACAGAAGATACACAAGAAATAGATTCCTAGAAAGGTACAAATTACGAAAACTGAATCATCAAGACATAACAACTCTCAGTAAACCAATAACAGCCAGTGAAATACAAAATGTAATGAAAAGCCTGCTGACAAAGAAAAATCAAGGTCATGATGGATTGACAACTGAATTTTACAAGAAATTATAGAAGATATAATCCCTGCACTCCTCAAGCTCTTCAATGAAATTGAAAATGAAACAGTTCTCCCACATCATTCCTTGAGGCAAGTATTATACTGATACCAAAAGCAGGGCAATGCACAACTGAAAGAGAACTCCAGGCCCATCTCCCTCATGAACATAGATGCAAAAATCCTCAGTAAAATCCTAGCAAATATAATACAGCAAATCATCAAGAAGATTATACACCATGACCAGTTGGGATTCATCCCAGGGATGCAAAGATGGTTCAATATTTGAACATCTATAAATGTAATACACTCTATCATAGAGTTAAATCTAAAAACAACATGATCATCTCAATTGATGCAGAAAAGGCTTCAAACAACGTCAAACACTCATTCATGTTCAGAGTTCTACAGAAAATTGGAATAGATGGCCTCTACTTCAATTTGATAAAAGCCATCTATGACAACCCAATGGTTAATATAATTCTAAATGGGGAAAAATTGAAACCTTTTACTCTCAGATCTGGTATAAGAAAAGGATGTCCTCTATCACCCTTCCTAGTCAATATATTTTTGAAAACATTAGCTAGAGTCAGTAGACAAGAGAAAGAAATAAAATAATAAGAATATGTAAAGAAGAAGTTAAATTATCATTATTTGCAGATGACATGATACTTTACTTGGAAGATCCAAAAAACTGCACCAAGAAGCTACTAGAATTAATACACAAATTCATTGGCATAGCAGAATACAAAGTCAATACTCAAAGTTCAGTAACATACTTCTACACAGATAATAAACACATTGAGAGGGAAATTAGAGAAACAATACCTTTTACAATAGCACCACAGAAAATGAAAGAACTTGGAATTCACTGAATTAAAGAAGTCAAAGACCTTTTCAAGGAAAATTACAGTACTCTGAAAAAAAGAGATCGTAAAGGATTTCAGAAAATCAAAGATATTCCCTGCTCCTGGATAGGAAGAGCCAACATCCTGCAGATAGCCTTACTTCCAAAATTGCTGTTCAGATTTAAAATAATCCCTATCAAATTACCATCAACATACCTCCTAGACTTAGGGAAATTGTTCCTAAAACTTATTTTGGAAGCAAAAAAGACCTAGAATAGCAAAGGCAATCCTGGCCAACAAAGACAAGGCAAGAGATATTACATTTCCTGACTTAAATTATACTACAAAACTCCGATGATAAAATCAGCAAGATATTGACGGTGAAATAGACCTGAGGATCAATGGAATGGATTAGAAAATGCAGAGGCTTCTATGAAAACACTCAGCCAACTGATCTTTGACAAAGGGGCCAACACACTTACTGGAAGAAAGATAGCCTCTTTAACAAGTGGTGATGGAAAAACTGGCTCTCTACATGCTGAAAACTGAAACTTGACCCAGGTCTGTCGCCATGCACTAAGCTAAATTCAAAATGTATTAAAGATCTAAACATTAAAACAGAAACACTAAATCTTCTAGAAGACAAAGTAGGAGGAACTCTTGAAGACATAGGGGTAGGCAAAGAGTTCATGAACAGAAATCAAATCACACAGATAACACTTGAAAGAATTAACAACTGGGACCAACAAATTTCAAAAGAAATTACCAACAAAGTGAAAAGACAACCCACAAATTTTGAAAACATTTTAAATAATAATCACTCAGACAAAGGTCTACTCTCTAGAATTTATAAATAACAAAAAAACTTTAAGGCCTCAAAATTTAAAGATCCAATCCAGAAATGGGCATTTCCAAGATGAACGTACACTTCTGAGAGGATGAGATAAAAGAAGCAAATAAATATATGAAAAAATGCTCCACATCACTAGCCATCCATGAAATGCAAATTAAAACAACACTGAGATACCATCTTACCAGAGAAAGAACGGCTATCATAAGGAAATCAACCATCAACTACTATTGGTGAGGCTGTGGGGAAAAATAAATCCTTCTCCATTGCTGGTGGGAATGTACACTGGTGCGACCATTATGGAAATCAGTGTGGAGGCTCCTTAAAACACTAGGACTGGAAATCCCATTCAAACCAGCTATCTCCTTACTGAGAATTTTCCCGGAGGAACTGAAAACATCATATCATAGTGATATATGTGTACCTATGTTTATAGCAACAGAATTTGTGATAACCAAATCTTGGAAACAACCAAGATGCTTGTCACCTGAGGAATGGTGAAAAATATGTGGTATTTTTATACAATGGAGTATTACTCAGCTATAAAGAATGATAAACTTGAAGCATTTATATTTAAGTGGATGTCACTTTAAGATATATTCATAAGTATAATAAACCAGACCCACATGTGTAAATATGGTATAGTCTCTCTAGTGTAAGAACTCAAAAGAAGAAATACAAATAGAAAGGTATAACACAATTAAAGGAAAGTGAGAACTTGAGGATTGGACAACAAGGAGAGGGCAAGGAGTAAAGCTGGGCAACAGGACAGGGACAAAGCCATACATTTATATACACAAGATGGCCAAGGCAATGATCCTGAGAAACATTAGCAGGTTTTTCAAATGAGCAGTTAATTGGTAGGATTCTCACCCTGACTGATGCATGCTGATATCTGTGAACCAAGCAACTGCACTGAAGATAGCAATGTGTAATAGAAGGTTCACGCTTCAACCACCTGTCATTCTGGTCTTCTAAAGACGTGCTTCTTGTCATGCCATACAAATTATTACCATACTGTCTCACAAGTAATTTTTTAAAAATGGGTAATAAGTGAAAAAAAGAAGAAAAAAAAAAGTCACAGGCCTGTCCTGCTCCAATGTTCTATATGGTTAGATTTCTAAATTTCTGTTGGAAAAATATGTAATTGTTTATTAATATTCTTTAAACATTTTTCATTTTTTAAATTTTTATCTCCATATTCTGTAGGGACTTAGTGTTTAACATATCAATACTTGATGGAAAATATCTGTTCCATGTTATGCCTGAGATGTTTGATATTCAGACAGAGAAGTTAAATCCAACTGCATAAGATGTAGGGTAATAATAAGCTTCTCTTCTGGAGGATTAGCATCCTAA
>NW_004524768.1:3807541-3810184 GCF_000260255.1 Octodon degus | reverse complement strand
AATGAAGGACCATTCTGTATCTGTATATACAGAATAGTTAGGATAGATATACAGCTACTTTCACTTAATTCAATGAGAAGAAAAATTTTACTAATAGAGTTTGGACAGGATATTGTCTGCATCTTGTACTATGGATATCCACTAAGAAGATAACAATGTACTATGTATTAATTATTGAAACTGTTCTATTAATCAGTGTTGAAACTCTCTCATTGATGTTTGTTTCTCAATAAAATAAAAAAAAAAATAAACTTAATTTTTGAGAAAAAGTCTTAGCATTTCAGAATCAGGACCTTACACCCCTTGCAATTTTGGTCATCCTTCTGTTAGAACACTATCTTTCTACAGAACAAGGGGACCTTGAAAATTAATGTTACACCTGCCTCCAAACAGGGAATTGTTGGAGGTACACTCTTTAATCTGTGAGCCAGTCTGAGCCACTGGAAACAAAGGAAAAGAAAATGTAAAATAAATGTTCCCTTCCACTTGTCTCAATTAGGACTTTTCTGTAAATTAAAGAATATTTAGTTGAAACTTGTTTAAAGCAAAATGGGAATGAAATGACTCAATATTAAAAGATCCAGAGACAGATAGATTCCACTGTGCAGTGCCCTGAGAGCCTGGTTCTCTCTGCCCCCATCTCTCAGTTCTGCCTCTTCACACAAGGGAACAAAGTGGCTAGGAAAGCCACAGACATCACCCTGTCATTGCAAATCTGGTGTAAAGGAGGAAGATCTTCTTCCCAGAATGAAAAATCACAGTGAGGAAAGGGAGCTGGAGTACTTGTAGGAGCTGACCTCATCTCTTAAAACTGGGTTGTCTGGGTCCCAGAATATATGCTGAGCAGAGCTGAGCACCTCTCCCCACCCCAGAAACTATTCAGGTTGTATAATTGGATGTACAACCATGGTGTGGAAGAGAGTTTCAAAGAGGAAGGGGAGAGATGTTCTTTTTCTCTTTGAAAACTATGTAGTATGCTCAAAATACTTGGTGAATGTTTAAATTTCAAAAAATTTTTTACAGTAAAAGACACATTGCCCTTAATTTCCCTCAAAATTTAACCCTTGCTTTGATCACACCTATGCTGTCATTCTTGCCACTTTCTGAAGCTGTTCTTAAAGTCTTCTTTTGTGAATATCTTTACAAGTTATGATTTAAAAATATGGAGGAGGAGGAGGAGGATGCAGGCTCATAAGACATCCACCTATTGACAAGAGCTGGCACTATACAGCTTCTAGATCTTCCCCCAAAGTCAAAAACAACATGAAAGGAAAACAGTTTGAATGAATTCAGGAGATCCGGATAGTCAGAACAGCACAACTAAAGACACTGAAAAAGAAAACTCTGAGAACTGCTGCAGAAAGTTGTAAGAATGAGAAGATAGCTGTGTTCAAAGCAAAGGGTAGAACTTCAGTGGAGATTAATGGCAATGTATCTTTTATTGCAATAATATTTTTTAAAAAAATTTAATCTTTTATTTATTTATTTTTTATTTGATACAGGATCTTGCTACACAGCTCAGACTCATAGTGATCCACCTGGCTCAATCTCCCCAGCACTGGGATTACAGGCATGCACCACCACACCCAGTTTCAGTGGCCAGCACAGTGTGCCTGTGGTTCTGGACCTGACACAGAATGCAGTACTGGGGACCAAACTCAGGTCCTGTGCTTGTCAGGCAGGTGCTTAGACTGCTGAGCTATCTCCCCAGCCCTGTAATATCTTTTAATAAAATATTAAACATTCACTGCATCTTTCTATCACATCTCATAAATTTGAAAAAGACATAGTCTTCTGATCCTTGTGATGGGAAATCCCAACTTATTTCTGAGCTTCCTGACATTCAATATTGGGACAGAAGGGTTGCGTCTTTCCATGTAGACCAGTAATGCTTGTGTGTCTCCACCATGACCCCTAGCTTCATGCTTCCTCCAGCAGCTCAGATGGGTGTCTCCTGATTGGAACAGTGGGTTTATGGCATGGAAAAAAATCTAGCAAAAGAGCCCACTGCTGTGGGAAGTCATGACTCAGCCCCAGTGAAAACCTCAAGAAGAAAGTAAGAACACACCTCTGACTTGTGCCACGCAAGGGCTAGGAAGTCAAAGGGTGTGAGCTAAAGATTAGAGGTTACCCCAGTATCTTCAATCTCATGTCACTTCTGGCTTGTTCCATGAGTAGGTCAATCCCAGGAAACTCTCAGATGGACAGTTTAGGAGGCAGTAAAGCACCTCAGTGAGCACTGTTTCATAAGTTCTGGGTGTGATGGACACCAATTCAGCTTCATGATGAGATGCTGCAAAAACAGCAGAGCAATCTATCAGGTAATGAGCTCCCACCTAGTGAGAGTAGGGTTGGACCAGCAGATGCTCCTCAGTTTCTGAGGTCCACATAAGCACTTGTAATAAGTGTCACTCTACAGTTGCTTTTGACCAAAGAGCCTAACTTAAGGATATGTATCCATTGCAACTGGGAAGACTTTCAGGTCCCTTAAGGAGACTTAAAGCAATGAAATAAAGGGCAACTTCAGGTGGGAAGAGGGACTAAGCATCAATCATTCTTACACAATCTAGCCTAAAAGCAGCATACTGGGCTCCAGAAGGTTAGCGCAGAGGAGCCTTGGCTTCTCTGTCCCTCTCTGTCTCT
>NW_004524768.1:3804791-3805726 GCF_000260255.1 Octodon degus | reverse complement strand
AAATAAATAAATAAATAAATAAATAAATAAATAAATAAATAAATATTTAAAGAAAATACAAACAACTCTCATCTGCCCTTCACTCAGAGTGTTCACAGACTAAAATTTTGTGTCTGTCTTATTCTTGTGGACCTATATTTTTTTTTCTGAACCATTTAAAAATTACAGTTACAATCCCCTCTGCTCCTAAATAGTTCTGTAAGCATCTGTGAAAAGTAAGGACATTCGTTCATGTAACCTAAGTATAAAAATCAGAGAATTAACATTGATGTGATTACATAATCTCCAAGTCTTATTTAACTTTGAACAATTGTCCCAGTAATTAAAACCATAAAAACCTAGTCTAGAATCCCACATAACTTTTAATTTTTATATTTTAGTCTCTTTTAATCTGGAACAATTCCTGTTTTCATGAGATTAGAATTGTTGAGAATGGCAACCCAGCTATTGTGTAAAATATTTCTGGTTTTTTCTTTTGTTTTGCTTTTTTAGAAAAGAATATATTTACTGGGAGAAAGAAAGCTCCTGTCCAAGAAAAGGACAGAAAGAAGACTTCAGGAGGCTACCCAGGAAGTTGCCTTTTCTAGATTTTTATAGAGTAAAGCCATGAGATGGGTCTAAGGTAGGAAACATGGGTCTAAGGTGGGAAACATGGGAATGCACTAGGTGGGCACGAGGTGGGACAAAACTATTGTCAACCAATAAGATTACAGTTGCTCAGGTTAAATTGAATAAATCCAGGAAGAAATGGGGAAACAAGTCACATAGCAAGCAGACATGAATCGTGAACAGGTGCTTTTCCTGTATGGGGATTGGGTCAGTGACTGTCCCTGGCTTCATGGTGACTGATACCTATTTAGAATATCATCCCTGATGTCTATTCCTAGGGAAGTATGTGGCTGCATTTATGCACCCTTTTTTTTTTTTTTTTTTTT
>NW_004524768.1:3800494-3803272 GCF_000260255.1 Octodon degus | reverse complement strand
CTTCTCTGCTATGAAACACTTTCTGAACAGTTTCTATGAACTGAAACAAATTTATTCCTGCAATCTCTTCTAACTTTTGCATCTTGTGTGGATATCTGGGGCCCACTGAGCAGCAGAGTTAAGGCCTAAATATAGATCATAAAACCTGGTTTTTTGTTTTGTTTTTTCTTTCTTTTTTTTTTTTAGGCAAGATCCAGTGGATCTAAAGGAATCTAAAAGTAATCTAGCATATTTGATGCAGGTTTCCCTGAATAATTAACTGGATAATTATGAGCATTTGAGCTAACAGTTAAATTTATAAACTTTTTAAGGCATAGCACTTGTAACCCACTGGCTCTTAGATCCCTTTATTGATGAAATCTGATATTTTGTTGTTCGCCCTTCTAAACTTTAGTTATAATTATCTTTACATTTTGATAACTTATGAAAACTTTATTAATATCTTATTTTACTGTTGATAATTTTAAGTAATGTAAGTACAGTTTGGCACATTTTCTTAGTTACACCTTATGAGAAAACAATGACATCAGTAAGTATTTTATTTTGCACTTTTTGAACTCAAAACTTACTTCCTTTGCATTTAACTTAAGATTTAGAAGTTTACAGAATATTTTCAGTAATAGAATAGGGAAATGTTTTTATCTTTTCATTGAAAACACTTGTAAATATTGACTGAAATAATGACATTTTAACATTTACCTGTACTTATGTTAAGTAGAAATGAGGAGTTATACACAAAGTTTGGATATGCTATATATATTTTTAAATGTAGTCTCTATTATTTTTATCAGTCATAACACATAATATATTTATTATAAAACTTTAGACAATGTTACTTTTGAGATATGTAATCTGAAAAGTCACACTTGTATTTACCATCAGTGTGAAATACCTGAGTTACATCAGAAATTACCCAGATGAATTCATACATTGATACCATGATATACACAGCATTCAGCCAGAGTAAACCAACATCCCATTCAGTATTTTGAATGTGGCCCCTGGATGTCAGCAAGGAGTTCTACAAAAGGATTTTTTTTTAACACTGAGGCTCTGAGTATTAAGTTCCAAAGACAAGTCCTGGCTGTCTACAGTCCCAAGCTGTTGGACACTACATAGCCAATGATTTTTAGACTTTTTTTTTTCACCCTGACAGTATTTTATCTGCCCATGAGGATCTGTTGTTGCCAATGAAATACTTTTTAAGTCTTTGTACATGAACAAGAATATGTATTACATTTGTATAAACCATTCTCAGCATCATTTTGATTATTTACCAACCTGAATATATTGTAGTATTTAAACAGGATAAAATATCTCCATGACAAGAGCTAGGCTTTTAGGCACAACTAAAAGGGATGGGTAAAGAGAAATTTATCTCAGTCATAGCTTAAGCTAGGTATTTTTTTAATGGCTGCTTTTATTAGGGTATAATAACTGGAAAGAAAGTCATAGGAGAAGGACAAAGAGACCTGTGCCAGTGTCCAGCAGTAGGCTGGCATTTTTTTCCTCTAGTCATGATTACTCAGGGATCCTCTGTGGAGATGACAGCTGGATATAACTGTCTGGCCAGAGGGAAGAGGCAGCCAAGGGTCCCTTCAGTCCTACTGGACCACCTGGGAAGCTGAGTCTGAGCTCTGGGGCCTCCAGCTCAGGGTGCACTCTCACTTCTAGTAGCTGCTTTGGCAGTCAGGGCATGGCTTAGGGGGGATGTTAGGATAGTCCCTCTGAAGGTGGCCTGGAATTGACAGTAGTAGCAGATGACCCTTGCTGCTGAGCTCTCCTTGGAGCCCAGAGAATTAGACTTAGGGTCTGTTTTGATGCCACAACAAAGGCAATTTTGATCTATTTGTTTTCTCTCCCTGGCTTTCTCCCAGTCCTGATTATAGAATACTAAGGAAGTAGTTTTTACTAAAGTATCAAGTGTGTTATCTAAAGTAAAAGCTGTCTTCTGTAGCTTTTTTCAATATCTGAAGCTGATTGAGTAATGAATTTATTTTTAAGAATAATCTACTCTGCTATTAAATCAGGACCTAGGGAAGTATGTTTTATCAGTGCCTCTATTAAACATTCTAAGGAAACAAAGGCATTTTCATCTTTCTCCTGATAGATGAAAATTTAAAACAACTAGAAGGCTTGGCTTTAGTCCTTCTTAGACCTTTAAGAATACACACCAAAAAAATGAAACGAAATAAAAGAATACATACTTGAAAATGGTTTTTTTTTTTTAATTTTAATCTCTTGCCTGGCTATTAAGTCAGCAGAGATCTTGGGTAGGAACTGCTTAGGCTCCCATGGGAACTGGATACTCTCCTGGCTATATGTTGGTTGTTTAAAATTAACAAAATATTTACCGCCAAATGTATTAGCAGCTTTAAATGCTGTTTGTCTCACATTAGAAGTCAATGCCTAGTTTAAGATTAACATTGTACCCTTTCATTTCTAGCTTATAGGTCTGAGTAAATCTTCAAAAGACATTAGGGGAGTGAGTGAGATGACCCAGGCCGCGGGATCCTGCACAGACCCAGAGCGCAGGCCCGGCCAGTGAGTGAGACGACCCAGGCCTCGGGATCCTGAACAGACCCAGAGCGCAGTCCTGGCGAGTGAATGAGATGACCCCGGGCCAGGGATCCTCATTTGACCCAGGATGCAGGCCCAACACGGAACCCTTCAGCAGAACTTCCTGCAAAGAGGCTAGAGGCAAGACCCACCCAGCTGATTCAGGAGCAGAACATCTTGCCAGAGAGACACAAAGGGTTCAACTCTAATACCTGCAGC
>NW_004524768.1:3793273-3796878 GCF_000260255.1 Octodon degus | reverse complement strand
GAAGTCAGTTCTGTACATTGTGTCTTGGATTTAGCCTCCCAAGAGAGACCTGCCCAGAACACTAAGCTAGGATATGGCTTTTATCTGTGTTCTCCTGGATGGGTATAGTTCTTTTTGTCTTCCCTGACTGAGAGAGACTAGACATGTGTCCTTTCTCAAAAATGATTTCCCTGTCTTTGGCATTAATGAACGCTCATTTTCTATGGACTTCACTTAGTTGGAACAGTCTAGGGTTTTCTAACTTTACATGCTCTAAAAAAGAAAAGAACAAAGAGGTAGGAAAAACTAGGAATAAGGTCAAAGAAAGGAAACTGAAGTGGATCAGGCTTGACATTTCCTCTAGCATGTAGCAGATGATCAGAGCCAGTCTGTCCCAGTGAAACCTGTCCTCTAAGTCTTAAGAACAATCACCAATCTAATGTCATTTAGTTGGTGAAAGGAGTCCCATGTTTTATCATATAGGCATGTATAGTTTCTAAATCTAAGCTAGATTTAAAAGTCCCATTTTCAGTGTATATTAAATTCCAATAGGAAGCTTTATAATGTTACTCTCCCTAGCACTATTGTCTAAATTAAAGTAAAGAATACCACCAGTACATTTACAAACTATTTCAAACACAACATATACAAGAACAAAACAGCAATAAATGGCCCCCTAAAGAGATATCATCACCTTATAATATTTCCATGTTTTATCTTAAATTTAACAACATTTTCACAAAGCTATATAAGAGACAAAGCATAATCAATTATAAGTAAGGTTAACAGAACTGTAAGACAAAACTGTATGAGACAAAACATAAGAAATTATGAGTAATGAGCAAAGATATATCAAAATTTGAGGCATAAAACTTTGTTACCTAAACAAATCCTAATCCAGAGTCTAAGAAACAAAAGCAAACTCCTACCTCTATCCAATGATCTTAGTGGACCACCTCCAAATGATATAGGGGAATGAAACACCAAACCTGAAAGATACATGGAATGAGTTCATGTTCTCTAAAACTGAAGAATGAATTTCAGGAACAATGGAGGTTATGAGTGGAATATATTTACTGGGGGAAAGAAGGCTCCTGTCTGAGAGGGGAACATAAGGGGGACCCAAGCAGGTTGACTTTTGTAAAATATTTCTCAGTTGAGTTCTAAATAAAAAATTAGGAAATCACCTATTGGAAGTGTTCAATGAGATGATTGATTCAGATTATTTTCAACTGACTCAAGAACTAAAACGTGAAAGTTTAATGAAGAATAGAATGTGCAGTCATTCTTATTTCAGTTTTTGTTCCCGGTGCTTTGGATGACTCAAGTTGAATGCCTGAAAATAACACATGGAAAATTCCAGTAACAAATGATCCACAGGATTTCATTGGCTACTGTTCTGAGTAGCATTATAAAACCTCATGCCATCCTACACTTCTGCACCCAAGATGTGAATCATCCCATTGACAAGTGTATCCATGCTGGAAATTCTACCTGTTCACTAGTTACTTAGTATCCATCTAAGATATCAAATTTGGAGTTAAAGATGCAGCTCAGTGATAGGGTATTTTCCTCCCATGTTCAAGGTCCTGGGTTCCTTCCTTAGTACCAGAAGAAGATGGAAAAGCCAGTCAACCATTGTGGTACAGCGATGCTTGTAATTAAGTAACCTTTATTTTACTTGATAACTGACCCAAAAGGCAATAGTAATTATGCTGGCAATTCAGTGCCACAAAGAATCTGTAAATCATTTCCCCTAAGTGAAAATGTAAATATAGGGATGAGCACAGTATGTGTAGAGTTCATGATCTGTAGTTCCAGACACCCACCAGCGGTCTCTGAATGTATCCCCCACGGATAAGGTGGGAGGCTACTATATTTACTTTGACTCAATATACATTTCCATAGAGTTTTTTTGTTTTGTTTTATCTTTATTTATTTTTTTATTTTAAACAGTAAAAACAAATAGCAGAAACAAAGACAAAAACAGAACAACAAGTAACAGTAAAAATGGTACAGAGTTTTGAAACAAGAAGAAAAATTTAGCAGTGGTTGTTTACATTACATATTTTCATCATCAAATCTGTTGTTCAAATTAATAGATATACATATGCAAAATTGGTCAAATAATTAAACATTAATGTTTATTTTCAATTTTTAGCTGACTGTGAAGATTAAAAGTCACTGTTTGTTGGGAAGCCTGGAAGACTGCTTTCACCCACAATCAAGGTTAACATCAACAACACTGGACTTCACATGGCTCCTGGTGGATGCATTCAGAATCAGCATTCTACTCTGTATTCCAACCATAAATGTATCACCTGAGTCTATTCAAGGAGAAACATCAAAGTAAGCACTGCTAACTAAGGGGAGGAAAATTTGGTGTACAAACTCTTTACAGATGAGAGAACTGTGTGGTGGCAACTCTGCATGATGAAGTTAGTAGAACTTACAAACCTTCAGAACCTTCAGCTTTCTTCAGAATCCCTCTGCATCTCTATACCCATTCTCTAAATATAAAGGGACCCTGCAGCCCACTCTAGTTCCCATATGTCCTCAGCTCTAGCTCCTTATTTTGGAGTTTTATTATCCTTTGAGGCTTGACAACCATGTAGTACTTCCACTTCAGAGTCAAAAGGGCAACCCAGTCAGGGTCACTATTACAGCTTAGATCTAGAATGCTCCTCAAAGTATCATTTGTTCAGAGCAGAGGCCTTAGTAAAGTGGATGGATCATGGGAGCTTTGTAGAGGACCTGCTCTTAGGAGGCTTTGCGTGTCTGGGAAGGTACTCCCCTCCCCAGCCCTTCCCTTCCCTCTCTAATTCTTGATCACCATGATGTGAGCAGCCTTCCTCCACCAAGCCTTTCTACCTTGTCTTCCTACCTGGGAACCAGCTAACAGTGAACTGAAGCCTCTAAAAACCATAAGCCAAAATAAACTTGTTGTCCTTTAAATTGTGGGTGTTGGTTATTTTGTCCCAGAGACAAGAAAATGACTTTAAAAATGTCACCCTTGACCTTGGCTCAACTTCCCATGTGAATCTGTACAACCTGGCACCACTGCCTCAGTGTTGTTGTCCTAGGTTCCTCTCCCTGGTGCTTCAGAGCATGAGTTCTAAACTACAGCAGACTCAAAGGAGCACATATTCCTTTCTTCATGTGCTCCATTTGCTCAGCTGCTTAATGGGAATAATGGTACCCATGGGTAAGACTGTAGCAAGTACGTAGGATGAAATATTTGTAAAATGCTTATCAGAGTTCAGCATTTAATCTTCACTCAGTCAATGGCAACCCTTATAATTCTCAGAATATGAGCTGTGGAGCCACACGGCCTGGGTTCAAATTCTTTTTCCATTATATATAAACTATACACTCTTTGGCAAATGACTTCCCTGCTTTATAGGGATGTTTGCAGTATCAAAGGAAGGGTGCCTGCCACCTGGACTGAGCTATGTAAATCGATCATGGCTCTTCTTCTTCCTTCTTCTCCTTCTCCTTCTCCGTCTCCGTCTCCGTCTCCGTCTCCGTCTCCGTCTCCGTCTCCGTCTCCGTCTCCGTCTCCGTCTCCGTCTCCTTCTCCTTCTCCTTCTCCTTCTCCTTCTCCTTCTCCTTCTCCTTCTCCTTCT
>NW_004524768.1:3790510-3792297 GCF_000260255.1 Octodon degus | reverse complement strand
AACCCATTTCTAGCCTGCGCTGGTGGAGGATGGTAGCAGAACAGAGAAACTGCTTGGGTACTCACACCATGCAGTGCCCGTGAGAGACTCTTAAGGAGATGTCCCACAAGTGATGTGATGTTTGTATGTGGATCTGGCTCAAAAGAGAGGCCAGGCTGGATGGGGGCCCAGTTCCTGCCACACAGGTGGAAGCCAGCACTGCAGACTGTGTAGGATGAGGAGGGCAGCACATACAGGGAAAGACAGAGTCTTACAGAAAGCCGACTGTGAGAAAGCACAGCTCAAGATTTCCTCTTCAGGATTTTTTTCCACAAGGCTCTCACACTCTCCCAAACCTCTCCATTTTCTGAGGCCTAAATAAGACCAACATCTCAGGTGCTAAGGAGCTGTAGCCTGAGCTCACATCCCACTTCTCTCAGGTCTTCCTCCCCACCTCAGAGCTTCTGCTTAGCTTCTGTTGGTTTCAGGGGATCAAGGGCTGGCACTTTTGTCATATGACGTTTGGAAAGGGAAGCAGTAATTTGTAAATTACTCTTCTACCTACTCTATTTCTTACACCCAAATCTCCTTCACACTCACCTCAACAATCAGGAAATACACATAAGTGAAGCGGCTGATGAGTGCTCCAGAGAGAACAGTTTTCGGGCAGTCTTTTGTCTCTTTTGCAGAGTGGCTGTATTTCCATCTCAGCCTTTTTGCTTGGTAAGTAACACATTTCTCTCCCCCAGAGTACTACGTCTTAGTTGATTGGCTGTTTCAGTATGGCTGGCAGGAGCATAAATATTTGGAGACTTTTTGCAATGACAAGAGAAGATAGCATACGGGAGCCCATGAGCTAGTTGTGTTTAGGAAAATCACCACGGGGTTAAGATGACAGGTTGATGTAATGCAGTTGGTGGTTTATGAGAATTCCTCCAGCCCGGTCTTGGCTACAGAAGCACAGGCACATTCTTCACTGGCAAACAGGCAGCAGCACCCAGTGGGTTCATTTTTTTCTGGGTTCCATGACTAACCCTTCAATTTCTACCTCTCAAGGGACAAGGGGTTCAGGAGGGGGTAGAAAAAGGTTTCATGGTGAATTTTTCTGTGGAAACCTTTTGAAGCTACAAATAGTAAAAGAGAAACCCGAGAAATAGTTTAGGAAATTAGTCATCTAATAGTCTTCTAATAAAAAATGTTTTCAATCGCAATTTTGTGTTCATTGTATGGAACTTAAAAAAAAAAATGGACATGTGGAAAGATTACCAGTTTCATATTTTCAAAGAAGGAAGAGAATTCTCCTTACTGAAACTTGTCAACTTAATTCCCATGATGGAAATTTATACTTTGGAAATTGGGAAACACCTTAAGATTCTCTGCTTCTACTAATTATATAATATTAAACGCCAGTAATAAGGTTGCATTTTCACTCTGATATTTAAAAGCACAGGGACATTTAATCTATTAACAGAGTATTTCTATTGGACACAAGCACAAACATGACAAAGCCATCCATTTAAAAAGCCTACCAGATTTTATTTAATGTGCTAAAGAATTAAAATGGGAAAAAATAGAAGAAAAATATTTCTATTTCTAGGGAAAAAAAAGAACATTTATTTATATATGCAGGAAAATTTGGATAATTGTACTGCAAATTTCTGCTGGTCTTTTGTTTTTTTTTTCAAAGGAAAGATCATTTTGTATTTATATATACAAAATAGGATAAATTTACAGCTACTTTTGCTTAATTCAGTGAGAAGAAAGAGGTGTACTAACAGTGTTTGGACAAAATATCCTGTCTGCTTCTT
>NW_004524768.1:3774567-3783505 GCF_000260255.1 Octodon degus | reverse complement strand
TCCCACAGGCGCAGGTTAGCAGGAAGCTCTGCTGGTCTTTTGAAAGGAGCAGTTAATATTTAAATTCTTTTTCTTTCCTTTCTTATTTTTTTTAAATTTCTTACAACTTTGTTGTGTTGTTTTGTTTTGGGGGTTTTTAGTATTATTTATTTTTTTTTATTAATTTTATTGAGAAGCAAATAGCAATGAGACAGTTTCAAAACAGGTTAAGAGGACAGTTTCAATATTTAATACATTGCTTATTGTTTTCTTAGGGATTATTCATAGTACAAGATGCAGACATGATATCCTGTCAAAACACTATTAGTAAAAATCTTTCTTCTCATTGAATTAAGAGAAAGTAGCTGTATGTCTATCCTAACTACAAAATAGTATATACAGATACAAAGTGGTCCTTCATTTATATCCCTTTTTCTGTTTAGTTTTGTCAGAGATGAGTATTCCATTGCCATTTAAATACTGTAGGTGTGTCAATTCAGCAAAATAATCCAATATAGTCCACCAGTCCATAACAGTAGTGGGTCATCCATAGGACTGACAATGAAGTTGTTGACTTGAGCCTTTTACAGCTCAGCATATTAATATGGCTTTACTTTTATACCTCATTTTTATACTTTTCTGCTGGATGGTTAGGACCAAGATAAAGCAGACCTATATAACAGGAAATGTAACTTTTGTAGCTGACAAGGTCATTCAAATTCCCTCAGGATTTATCCTGTAGCCCTGTACCACAGTTTGTAGATCCTTTGTCAGTGTCAGCCATGTGGCTGAGTCATGGCCATTGTTTGAACAATTTGCTCTCTTGTTTTGGTTTGGTTCATTAACTGATTTGGCAAGTTTATATGTGGTAACCTAAACAACTAACTTGAGAGTAAGATCATGCAACTATTCTTGAATTTCTATTACTTTGTTCAGTGAAATTTTCTACCATTTCTAATATTTTTTAACTATTTTGTATTCTTTTAAAAATTTAAAAGCAATTCTATTCCTATATTATGAGGTCAACCTACCTTGATAATTAGGCCAACTTTAAAGCAATTGCTCATCTCTTTCATGTCCTATGAAAATGTGTCTTTAAAAATAAAAGTTTTGTGGATTGAAACAGAAAATGAGACAAAGTTTACGTTTAAAAGGAAAATGTCTTTGGAGCAATAGTCAACGGGTGGTGTAAGCTCCTAGGTGAGCAGAGCTTGGGGAGAAGCCTGGAGCTTCGGAAGAGCCTGGGCCAGGTTTTTCTGAAAAGTCTTCTTCCTTCCTGTGTCCACTGGGAAGTGAAATCTGGTTGTCACCGATAAAAAGCTTCTCATCACCTGAAGAGAGGGGCTCCAGCAGGTATCATACAGTTAGGCTTAAGACACTTCTGATACCACACCAGGGTGTCCCAGTATCCTGCAGAGCTGATTCGGCATCAGGCCACCCACTGACCACATCGACCTGACACATCACATACAGTGTTCAGGTGGCTTACAGCTGTGCAAGATGCTCACACTCACATGTGTAGGCACATCACAAGGCCAAGAAGTTAGGGTGGAAATACTGTACTTGAATTTTTAACACACTCTGGGTGGTGTCATTGCTGGCTCCAGGGCCATATTTGGGGAGCAGTAGTTTAAAACTCAGGATCCCACTTGCCTTCTACACCAGGATTTCTTTAAACTGGACAATCCTCTAGTTGGTGTAGCCATAAGACAGATATCATCAAGGATCAGGGCCAGCTGGAGCTGAGGCTTGGTCTGGCTTCTCTCTTTATCCTTCCTAGCAAATGTCATATATTTTTTAAATGCTGTCAGAGAAACAAATGTTTCCCTTCTATCCCTAGCCAACTTTGCTGTGGCTTGCATTGCTTTACACTAACATCTAGGTTCCAGGAAAACCGGAAAGATAGCTCTCTAGCTTCCCTGGCCCTGTTCACAAAGTAGTGGGCATGGGGAGGGCTTTCCATGGTCTGGGCACTAACACAGCTGTCACTCTAGGGCACAGCAGCAGGAGAAATGACACCTTCATTATGCACAGACAAAAAAAGCCCCTGCTACAGTTGATGCAATAGGGAAAATCAAGGGAAGTAAAGCATAATTGAAATTTCTAAGGAAAAGGTCTACTTCTACCTAGGATGACTTATCATTTGGAGATGCACTATTAATACACTCTCTCTGGTGGTTATCAGCATGCTGCTTAATCTCGTGAGATTTGCTGTCCTCATCTGTATCAATGGATAATGATAACTACTCTGAATTAGATCCAATTAAATGGTGTGTATGTTAAGCTACGTACCTAATGATTTATGTAAGAGTTAAATTCAGTGGTTGGCATGCTGCAAAAATAGCACTATATATGATACATGGGCAGGCGAGATAGCTCTGCAGACTAAGTGCTTGCTCAGGCCAGCTCAGGGACTGGGGCTCAATCCCTGGTACCCTATTCCACACTAGCCCCTCCCCAGGGGCACACTGAGCCAACCACTGAGTCCGGGTGTAGTGGTACACACCTGTAATTATAGCACTGGGGCAGCTGAAAACAGGAGGGTCACTACAAGTTCAAGCTGTATAGTGGAACCCAGCACCAAATACATAAATTTAATAATAATAATAATTAATAATAACAATAATAATACAGTATATTGTGCTATTTGTGTGCATTTATTGCACTTCTGATTTCAGCTGATATATGCAAATCAAACCAAATCTCTAACAGTGTTACCTGAGACACCATCAGTACACGTGGTCCTGGTTAGGAAGTCTTGTTCTACTGCCCCACCCCCACCTATGGCATTGGAATTGCTGGCAGACCCCAAAAGGAAATGGGTCACTGAGAGTAAAGTGCCAGCTTTGCAAATTCAAGCTGGAAAAGCAGCACAAATATTCCAACCAACTACAAAAACAGACTTTTTACTAGCTATAGGAATGGAAATACCATCATACCACATGAGGGCTAGAAATCTTCATGTCCAGTAACTAGCAGAATCAGCTTTTAACTGATACTCTTATGCATGTTTAATGTAATACAATTTGATTTAAACTGAACTGAGTATCTAGAGTTTACTTAATTAAATCAACTACTGAATTATTACTGATTCGAGATATGCTGAAAATATTTGTTAACCGTATTATGAAAACACATCTTACTGATTTCTAATAGTTAAGTAAGCTTTTTATTGGCAGTGCTGGGGATTGTTAAGTGAGCATACCACTGAGTTGTATCCTCAGCTCTTTTGAGTTTTTATTCATATTTCATTTTATTTTGAGACGTTTTCCCTAAATTCTCCAGCTAGATATAAGCTTACTATTCTCTTTTTTCAGCCTCTTGAGTGCCAGAGGTTACAGGCATGCTCCAACACACCCATTTTAAATAAGCTTTGGCATCACTATTCCGCAACTTGAAACCCATTTGCCTTGAAGCTGGTTTCCTTTTTGTTTTATGTACAATTCAAAAGTGACACACTTCAGTCCATGAGCATATTTTCAGTTGGCGTGCCACTAAATTTGTTTCATTTAAATAGAATATTCAATCCTATTTAATTTCATACTAGACTTGTATAATTATACCTGTCAGCGGCAAATAAACACTGGAAAGGAAAACAATTATACAATGATATTGATGCAATTGAAAGGGTGTTCTTCTACAGTATTATGGGAGCTCATAAACTTATTTAAATGATTACGAAATTACTCAAAATATTTTAGAGGGTTTTTTGAGGAGAATGAGCTGCAAAGCATATGCATAAACTACATAAATTTTATATTATTTTGTGACTAATCACTAGAACTGCAATAACATTATCAAAATGATTTAATTTGTTTTGCAAATGTTCTACACAGTGAAATTATATTTTCTGTACTTTGTAGAGTTTTATTTAAAAAGTAAAAAAATAAAAGAAGCATGTAATATTTCTACAATAAGTAAAATAAAAGCTAGGATTAAAAGTCCTCAAATATAATCACATGTGACAAATTGGAGAGAAGGAAACTATTTAAGGTGGTGATGAAAGGACTTAAAGTAATTATAAAAACAGACTTGGAAAAATATTGACTGTTTTGAGAGAGACTAGATTTGAAAGGTGACGGTAAAACAGCCAAACTGACCCTTTATATATAGCATATAAGACTGCAGTTTCATAACTTGTCTTCCAAACACATGAGGCTTCAGGACCACTAAGTTTAAACCATGCCTGGATGGGTGCTCTGAAAGCACCGCTCCACAGATGGCTTCGTAAGAAGAGGAAAAGGATTCACACACACAGAAGAGGAGATTGAATCAGTTCTACCCAGTTATGAAAAACAGAACAACAAAAGAGGAAGAAGCCTTCTCATTTTCTCCTAGAACTATTTAACCTTCATTCAATCAAAAGAAATAAGTAGGCAAATCCAAAAAGTAGAATATTCTACAAGATAACTGGCCCAGACTTTTTAAAATTGCTGAGGTCACCAAAAGCAAATAATACACAAGAGATCAAAATAGCCAAGCCCAATGCACAATTTTTGACTGCATCAGAAGGAGAGAAGAAGCTATGAGCAGGTCTGTCACAGGCCTTCCTTGCACATAAGAGGCATGACAGTCTATCTGGCCGATGAATTAATGACCCTAAATTTTTCTCCATTTACTTGAATAAATAATAAGACAAAAAGACTTCTGGTCAGAGGTACCTTCCTCTGTGAAGATGTCAAATGTGGAAACTACAGTTGAAGAGATGTCAAAATCTATCAGGGCAGTGTATGAGGCCATGGTCACAGTGACTGAGTTCTCCACACCAAAGAAGTACATACCTGACTGTGTGAGCTAAACTTTTGTCTTTTTAAAAACATTTTTAATGTTTTTATTTATTTATTAATTTGGTGCTGGGTCTAGCTATGTAGCTCAGACTCTCAGTGATCTTCCTGTTTCAGTCTTCCCAGTGTTAGGACTACAAGCCAGTGCCACCATGCCTGGTTTCAGTGGCCCACACTATGTGCCCAGATTCAAGGGCTGGCACAGCAAACCTGGGTGTTTGCACTTGCGAGGCAGGCACTTAGACCACTACTATCTCTCCAGTACTCTGAACTTTTATCTTTCACTTATTTCGATGAACAATTTAATGAACAATTCTTGGGTGAGCAATAGGAAATGGTACGGAAAGTGGTTTTATAAAGCAATTGAGCTCTTAAATACTGGTAATGATGGAATAGTTGGCCTAGAAAATGATAGAATTCATGGATGATATTCTCATCATACTTTAGAGCTGAATTTTCTGAAGGATTCCAAGTGAGGCTGCGGACATCACGACATTGCGGATGGAAAATGCTATCCTTAGCATTTTGCAGGACTGCATAATTATCTAGACCACTAAACCAGTAAGTATGTCCTATTGATAAATAACTCAGAAGGATAAAGGAGTTTATAAACTGAAAAATACTTTAAAACTTCTAGTGGAGAAAATTATAGTAGTTATATATTGAGAACTTCAGTAAAATTTACGCCAAGCACATTTTGAACTGTTCCTAACTGTGCAATGCCTAGATGAAGTTTCATGTCTGACCTTTTCTCTCTCAGCTTGCCATGTGAAATGGCCTGGGTGCAGTGTTTCTAGCTGCTTCCCAGCTCACTCATGCCTCTTTTAGGTTCTCCTCTGTGCTCTGCTCTCCAGTGTTCTTTGAGTCACCTTTGTAGTCCTCAGAAGCAGCCATCCACTCTCCTGCTTTCTTCTCATCTTCCCAACTCCACACTCTTCACACTAGTTCTTTGGAAGACTCAGAGCCCTTCTTAGAGTGAAGGCATCCCAATATCAGCGGGAAGTGCCAGCTGACTAAGAAAGCCAGAAAACAAAAACCAGGAACAGTAAATCACAGGCTTGCTGTGGTGACACACACCTGTAATCTCAATCTTCTGGAAGGCTGAGGTAGGAGGATTTCAAATTTCAGCCCAGTTTGGGCAATTTCACAGCTTAGCATGAAACTGTCTCAAAATTTAAAGAAAATGGGGCAGAGGGTACTGATGATTCAGCCCTCAATAACGCACATGCAGAGAGAGAGAGAGAGAGAGAGAGAGAGAGAGAGAGAGAGAGAGAGAGAGAAACACAAACCTTTTGCTATCATGTAACCCTCCAGGACCCCTCGATGGTTGATGCAGTTCCAGTAGAATAGTGGTAACATGGTCCAGAGCAAGCCCTCTTGTCACTCACTGGCTAAGGGACACCTCCTCACTAATCACTGAGAGTTCTGCTCCTACATACAACCTGCCTAACTCCCAAAAAACAGCCACAGTCTAAGATGTGGCCCATAATCAGTTCTTAAGGAAATCTGCAACTCAGCAAAGGCATAGAAACACCTCAAAAGGTTCAAAAGTAACTTTTGTCCATAGACAAACTCATTATCTATTCATTATCCACTGATGCGTATGGGTTGCACCTTGTACTGGTCAGGGTTTTACTTAGAGGAACAGATGTAATATAAGGAACAGATATTAACGCAAGATATAAAATGTATAAGGAATTATAAGGTTGGCTTATGACAGTCAGCCACAGAGTTAGATGAGGGAGTGTGCAGAGGGTGTCTGCACACCCCAGACTGAAGAATTCATCCCCAAGGCCTGAAGCTCACTGCTGTGATCCAAGCAAGTCTCTATTTGTCAGCTAATGGGTCTGCCCAACGGAAGACTGAAGAGTCTGTCATGGATGCTGAAGAGTCTGAGATGGAGGAGGAAGAATCCAGGCTAGAGGTCAAAGAGTCTGTGCTGTAAGCCAGGCAATAAAGTCCAAGCTGAATGCAACTCTGACAAAGTGAAACATCGACTACTACCTCAGCCCCTGTATATGGTCTCTTTGTGATGAGTCACTCTAGGGGCTGAACCAATTGTGCCCTAGAGGTGGGACCTCCACCAGCCAAACTGCACCACTGACTGAGTCATCCAGCCAAGAGGACATGATGTATCAGCCACTACACACCTCATAGATATAATTAGAATGGAGTGCATTATGGGAAAGGACATGTGTAGCTAACAAAAAAGACTTGACTTAGCAGAGCTGTCAGATACATCTGCTCAACATACATCTGAGAACCTAAAAGAGGCATAAGTGAGCTAGGAGCACCTATTCTGTATGTGTGTGATTTGTCTAATTCTTTGCTCATGAAACCAAAGAACCAGTACCTGTGAGACACACCAGTACCCCTGTACCTTGTCACCATAGTAACACTTGCATGACTCAATAGTGACACTCCTGAAGTCATCTTCAATTATACATGTTATGTAAGAAACCATACTGAAACTTAGCAGCTTAAAAATAAGCAACTATTGATTTTTTTCATGATCTACAATTTGATTTGTTTGCATTCTGTTCTTTGGCAGGGACTCCTGAGTACAGTTTATCTCTCCTCTATTTGACATTGGTGGGGTAGCTCTGGTAAAGATGGATGAACCACTTCCAAGATAACCCTGTCACGGGGTTGACATATTGGTGTTGCTTGTTGGCCATTGCCTATGCGGGGTTACTGATTTGGGACTTGAATTTTCCTATGGGTGACTTCTCCATGTGGCCAGGAAGGGCTGCATATCATATCAGTCTTAGGACAATTTGGATTTCTGTATGACTGCTAGCTTCCTTTAGAGTGAAATGCAGACATTTCTAGACTTTCATATGGATTGCATTAAGATGTAGCGAAGCATCACTTCCACTGGTGAAGTTGAATTGCAAGGGACCAGGCCCAAGGGCAGGAAGTGAATGCCAGCTGGTCTGACTTATGAGGTGAGGCTGCCAGAGCACCAGGATTATCATTAGGGGAGTCACTAAGGAAAGGTTTAGGGGGGTGGGGAGATAGCTCAGTAGAATAAGCACCTGCAAGGTACTGAAAAAAAAAAGAAAACAAAAGAAAGAAAATGATTAATCAGACAGTTTACACTTAGCAAAGTAGGCAAAGGTATATTATACTTGTTAAGTTTTCCATACAAAATGCTTCTCCTTTTAAAATAAAATTTACTATTTCAGGGACAATATTTTCAGGTCCAATATGAAGAAATAGAATAACTCACTCAGTACTCATTCAAGGTAGATTAACTGTTGCTCTGAATGTTTCACCTTCTAGGTAGAGTTTAGATGTGTAACTCAGGCTGACATGAACAAGGGCAAGTTTGGGGGTGCAGGGGCTGGAGAGGGACTGCCTCCTAATCAGCCTACTCAGAGCTGCAGGAGCTTTGGAGAGATCAGAAACAGGGTGACAAGATGAGGCAAGGGTGGCTCCATGGAAGCTTGATGCAAGGACATCACTGAGGTAAGACAGTCTCCAAGGGAAAGAATGTGGGAGAAGGGCATACAGCCAAGGAGAAGCAGATGAATCCTGCTCTGTCACCTTCTGGGGAACAAAGAGAAGCTATGGCTTGTCATTTCAAATCATGGAGATTATACATTGCTCTTTTGAATGAAGGGAGAATTTGATGCTCATCTAAGACGTTAGTGAGAATTCTTGCATTGAGGATGTTGAACCAGTGATAGTGATGAGAAAAGAGCCTGAACCAGTGATAGTGATGAGAAAGGAGCCTCAGGCTGAGACTGTAGGCTGTGTTACTGATTTGTATTCCCTCAAGCTACCCCTTCATTAAATGCTGTGCTAAGAAATAAGATGACCACATATTTTTACCCCCTGAATATCTGGAGGCCTTCAGTACCTTTATGATGGGTTGATTTTCCACTCCTATTTGATTTTCAAACCCATGGAGTCCACTTTTTTACTATTCTCCATAAATACAGTGATATGCTCCTGTTACTATAACCTCTTTCTGCTCCAGTAATTCAGTAAGCAAAATTCCTAAATCTCTGTTCTCTATCACTATAATCAAATATCTGCCATAACTAACTTTTAGAGAAAAAAGACTTATTTTTGATTCATAGTTTTGGAACTTCCAGACCAAGATTGGATGGATTTACTGTTCTGGACATCTGCTAAAGGTGCCAGACCTTCTCAGCAGGAAGCACAGG
>NW_004524768.1:3772716-3774017 GCF_000260255.1 Octodon degus | reverse complement strand
GTGGCAGGCTTGGGGGTCAAATCCCTGGCCCCTGTGCCTGCCTGCAGGTGCTTTAATCCACTGAGCTATTTGGCCAGCCCTATAACCTAGAAGATTTTAGAGAAGGATTATCTTTGGGAATTCCAATATAGGGGATTATATCTGGGGACCACCCCTGGGTGTAAAATAAAAACAAAGAAACATAAATTGTGGGGAAAACCACTACTGTGAATTAATTTTGTGGATGCAAGATGTGAGAGACTGAGTGTGGTCACCATCAGATATGCCCTTCTTTATAGACAGGTTCAGGTTTATGACAGGCAAGATACTTCATGCAAATCCATGGTCTCCTCTGGCTCAGGCCTGGCTTCCTAGAAAACTAAAAAGCTTCCTAAAGGGCAGGATCCGTTCCTCTGACTAACCCTAACTGGTACATCCTTCAAAAAAAATAAATAAAAGACTTTCTACTCTGTAAAATGGAAAAAAATTACCACCAGAAAATTGTACAAGAAACCCTTAATCTAAAAGGAAATTATATGGCTAGCATCCAAAAATTATTTACTCCAGAAAATTAAAAATGGAATGCATGAGGTAAAAGAGGGAATGACTTAATTTTATGAGGTCAACATAACATTGATTTAAAAAAAAAAAAAAAACTAAACAAAGACACTACATGAAAACTGCAGACGTCACCATCCCTTATGTACCACAGACATAAAAACTGTTGACAAAAATATCAGTAAATCAAGCCAAGGAACTTCTAAAAGGATGACTATCTCTTGATTAAACAGGGACTACCCAAGTAATTCATGGATGGCAATGGATGAGTTCAACATACAAAAATATTCTTTGATGTATTTACATTGTCAGGAAAAACATTTTCCTTTATACTTGATATAACCATCTCGGCACATACAGAAAAAGTACTGGATGAAATTCAATACATATTTAGGACAAAAATCTCTCAGAAAACTTGACACAAATTGTTAGTTGTAGAATGAGGGAATCAAATATATATATATGGTATGCAACATCTTTAGCCAGGACAATTTATCTAAAAATTGAGGGAAGTGGGAAGGAGGCTTAAAAGTCACATAATCTGCAATACCAGACACCTAAAAATCACCCAGCCTACTGAGGCAAACCATTACTCTGTATGTAAGTTCAAGGGCCCACAGCCCTTCACAAGAGGTCTCAAAATCTCAGAGCATGCTCAACAATGTCCAATGGACTATTGAAGACAGCTAAGGGGCCAGGGAGATAACTCAGTAGAATAAGCGCTTGCCTGGCAAGCACAAGATCCTGAGTCCAATTCCCTGTAC
>NW_004524768.1:3770609-3771667 GCF_000260255.1 Octodon degus | reverse complement strand
TCTACATCATCAATCACTTTCCTCTTTGGCCCCATAATCTCCTTGATCAGAAAATTTGGGACACTACTGAATTACAGGAAAAGGAATGTTGCGGGACTATCCTGCTACAAGGTTGTATATGTTTAGATTTCTGGACTTATGTGCAAATATTATTTGATTTTTGATGGTGGATATTTTTTCTAGGGTGAGGTGGTGTCTCAATGTAGTTTCAATTTGCATTTCTCTAATGGTGTTGTAGTCAGGGTTTGCAAGGGAAATAGTTTAATACAGAACACATAATTTATAGGATCGTTTATAATAGTCACCCCAGAGTATAGTCTAATACAAGTAGTCCAATACAAGGGGTGCAGAAGACCTGTGGATACACTAGAAACCCAAAGAATTTAGCTGAGGGCTTGGAACTAACAGCAATGTCCTGCATTAGTACAGTTGAAGACGTACAGCCCATGGCAATGTCCTCAACAATTCCAACTGGAGGCTTAAAGCCCACAACAATGTCTCACACAAGGCTGTATCAAGGATCTGCATTAGGAAGGCCCAAAGGTCAGTGGTAGAAGCTAGATAGTCTGTGCCAGTGGGGTGAAGGATCTGTGCCAGCAGGCTGAAGGGTCTGCACTGGAGCCAGGAAGTACTGCCCAAAGTAAGGACCAGCACACCCCTAAAGTGAGTTGCAGCCATCCTCAGCAATAACGAAGTCCCTACTGCTACCTATTATGAGAACAGTGAAGTTCGTATCAGGAAAGTCAGTGTTTTAGGGTCCTGAGTTCAATCCCTGGTACTGAAAAAAAAAAGCCAGTATGACAAATTTGTCCAGGAAAACTAGCAGCCCCACCTTTTCCATTACAGCTCTTCTTTTTATACTGCTGACAATCCTCAGGTGGGCCTGAACACTGAGCACCATGCTGATTCAGTTCAGCTAGATGTTACAAGTTGATCACCAGTTGTCAGTCCACCACAAATGACCAGGATGTTGACCATTTTCTCATGTCTTACTGATCATTTTCTTCTGTGGCCACATAATCTCCTTGATCAGAAAATTTGGGGTTCAGGTTCTCTTA
>NW_004524768.1:3756405-3760749 GCF_000260255.1 Octodon degus | reverse complement strand
TAAAGCATTCCAACAAAGGGTTTTAATGTAGACCTTTTTTTGCACCCATGATGTTGATTGCTAAATGTAATAGTCTGATCATGATGCTGAATAAATGTGTCTTTTAAAAAAAATTTAAGATTTGAGCAGTATTTCTTTATCACATCTCAAAAGATAATAAGAATTCCCTGGAACGTGTGTTTGAGGATCATATCCTCAGGGACCCCACAGATTCAGGTTTTGAGGCAGGATTCTCTGTGGAATCATCTTTATCTACTAAATTTGAGAAACACTGGGTTAGTATATGCCAAAAAGTGTGTATAGCAGTAAAGTTCCTGTAAAATTTTTCAAATGTGAGAGATATCTAGGGGCCAGGAAGATGGCTTAGTGGAATAAGCACTTCCCTGGCAAGCATAAGGACCTGAGTTCACTCCCAGGTTCAGCAAAAGAGAGAGAGAGAGAGAGAGAGAGAGAGAGAGAGAGAGAGAGAGAGAGAATTTTATCACTAAGTATATTTGTGTTTGTTTTTTATAAATAATATTAATTAAGGACATGTCCACATATTCCTAATGTATTAAAATATTCTTTTTTAGAAAAATCAAGATAGTGAATATTTGCGTAATATCTCTTGATTTCCAAAGACATCCAATATTTTAAAATGTCATAAAATCAATAAATTGTGTAGTAAAAATTTCCTAAGTTTGAGCCATCTTAGAATAAAATTACATGATAATGGTTTATTTTATTTTTAATAAATGTGCTGGACTTATATGTCTAAATACTTTGCATTACTATACATAAAGTGAAGCTGATTATTAGTTTTCTTCTGTTATCTTCCTTGTGCTCTATACTCAGAATTACAAAGGCTTCAATTCAAAGAAAAATCCCAACATTGTGCATACTTCTAAAACTCACAAGTGATTATCTGTCCCTTAAAATTCCTAATATATCACAGCTACTTGGAATAGATGTGTTATTGCGGGGTGATGAGTTTAGCAGGTAAAATCCAGGCTCTTGTGTATGAAGAGCAATGAACTGTAAGCACACACCCAGCAGTAAGTGGAAAGCGGCTACTTTATTGAAGATCCTGGGAATTTGTGTCAAAGGCAAATCAGTGCCAATAAAAATGTGGCACAAGCAAAAAAAAAAGTGCCAGTGTGACCAGAAAGCAAAAGCTCTATGTACAGATTGCAGCGCACAGCACAGTCAGCAGCCCCCAAGTAACACAGGATCTGCCCTCTGGCTCAGGTGCCTCCCATCAAGTCTCCAGGTAGGACTGATCGGCATGGCTGACAGAGTGCTGAGTCATCTTGGGGCTCTCAACACATCCCAGTCCCAGAATTCACTCTGACCTGCATTACATGCACGATATGTAGTGCATACTAATGAACCCTTAATCAGGTTGGAGTAGGGTGAAGGTGACTGAAGGTCATGTTAGGAGACCCAAGCCAATTGTTCTCTCACTCAGAGCCTCAGAGAATATTGGGGTTTTATGAATAACTCTCTATCTCTCTTCAGACAATTTAAGGAGGAATGAGCCAAGATGCTATTTAAAATTAAAGAGGTGGAAGTGAAGGCCATTGGCTCCATTGGCTCTAACTGTACTAGTGTGACTACATATCCCATCCTTCTTTCTACCTGCTCTGCTCAGGGTTGTTTTCAGAATCTATAGTGACCAACAAAGGAACAAAGCCTTGGGCCAGTAGCAAGGATCCTTCTTAACTTAATCCTGATCTAATATTTCTCTTCATGGACTTAAAAATTTCACCTGCTTGGTTGGGGAGATAGCTCAGTGGTCAAAGCACTGCCTGGCAAGGACAAGGACCAGGTTTGATCCCAGGTACCATATGCTGTGCTTGCCCCACGAAGTCAGCCACCGAAACCAGGTATGGGGGTACATACCTGTAATCCCAGCACTAGGGAGGCTAAAACAGGAGGATCACTAAGAGTCTGAGCTATGTAGCAAGACCCTGTATCAAAGAACTAAATAAATAAGACTTTTTTTTTAAATTTCACCTACCAAACAGACTGTTTTCATAAGAAAAAAAATTCCAGTTTATTTATATCTGAGTACACAAAAATCAATAGTAACAAAAATAACTCACAGTATAAACCAAGATAAAAATAGCAATAAATTGGCTAAATCCCAGACTCAGAAAAAGAAACAGACCATTTTTCTTTTTCTGTACCATTTTATTATTTATAAATGTTTCATCTCTATTAAGCTTCAAGAAGTATGAAAAATAACTCACAGATTGATAAGATTAACCTTGTAGCACTAGGAAGGGGCAAAGTCTGCATATTGGAGAATCATTTTGTTTAATTCTTGTAATAACCTAGGTAAGACAGAGGGTAAGTTTCTCCAGGGAATTTCATCCTGTCTGAACAGGGATGTGGTGGATGCTTGGGATTCTGGGGCTGACTGGAGGGGCTTCCCTCCAACAAGGCAATGGAAAGGCAAAGATGAAGAAGGGGATCTGCATTGCCTAGCCCTCCTGGAGATCACAGGGACCTCCCCAGCCAGCTGCTCTGGGCTGTCTCTGCACATCTGGAGACTGCTAGCCCCTGGCATCACAGTGCAACAGGTTTCACAGCATATGATGATGGATTTTGTGACTGATTACTATTTCTCAGGCAAGTCACAAATGAGGGTAACTTTGTCTGGTAGGAGATTTACAGATATTTATATTTGTAATGAAGACTTTTAAAATCAAATCTACTTCTTGTCAAGTTTATTAGATTGTTCTTTAAATGACAGTAATCTATCCAGTTGCTTACTGGAGGAATTAGCTGTGTTGTTTGCAACAAAATTTCAAAGATGGTAAATAGATGTTTACTTTACTACTAAGAAACTGTTGATTTGGAGGAAAACTGCAGCCTTCAGAATGACAGTGAGCTTATTGTGAACAGTGTGTCAAAAAGCCGCAGCTGACTGCAGGGACACAGGGTACAGAAGAAGCAGTGTCTGAAGTCTGAATTTGGAGAGCAATTACCTTTTGCAGACATAGTCTTGAATGAGGTTCTCCCAGGGATCACAGCAAGCTGAGGCACCTCCACACTGCACACTTCTTTTGGTGGATGGAATGTGTACTAAGTGTGGAATCCATGGTGAAACCTGCCAAGAGCCCTGAAGCCAACCCACTGGGCTGCAACATGTTGGCTTGCATGCTGCCATCAGCCTAGCCCTTTCTCCTCTGTGACTGAAGCTCCAACTGCCACTCTGGTAGCAAAGTCTTCAGTAGTTCAGCAACAAGCCCAGTGTGATCAAGTGAAAAGACAAACCAAACTGTACAGTAAATTCCTCCTGTGACAGTATGTGAACTGGTCTCTCTCTGTCTCTCTGTCTCTCTGTCTCTCTATCTCTATCTCTATCTCTATCTCTATCTCTATCTCTATCTCTATCTATCTCTTTCCTTCCCACTCTCTGTCTCTACATGAGGAATCAAACTCAGGACTTAGCACTTGCCAGACAGGTGCTGTGCTGCTGAGCTGGATCCCCAGCCCTGGTTTTTCTCCCTTTATTTTTTGAGCTCAGCAATGGTGAATTGCATGTTTCCTTCAACATGCCATGGGTGCCTACATTGTCTCTAGGCATGTCTAGGAAGGCACTTCCCACTGAGGTTCCCATTAGAGACAGTGAAGGCAATAAGGTAGATGACCCTCACTAGGTATCTCGTTCAATCCCCTGGGGACATGAATAGAGCAAAATGTAGATGTCTTAGTTACTCTTCTCTCATTGCTGGGACAAAATACCTGATACCCAAAATGAAGGAAGAAAAGGCTTCTTTTGTTCACAGTTTGTAGCGGTTTTGGTCCATACTCACCTGGGTTCAAAGCAGACTGGCATGTCACAGAGGGCAGCAGTCCAAGGCAGCAGAAAACAGCATAAGAGCAAGAGCCAAATGGGAGGAGTAGCAGCAACAATGGCTACAGAGGATAAGTGTGTCTCTCTTATGTTGCATTTAGGCTATCTGCCCAGGCTGGGTGTAGCACTCACACCCATAATCCCAGCAGCACTCACACCCACAATCCCAGTGGATCATGAGGTAATCACAAACTCTAGAAGTCCGCCACATGACTGCATGAGGCTTTGGGGGGACACCTAGACACAAACCATAACAGTGGAAGGAAAGAAGAATTCACCTTTGTTTTCCTGCCTTTTTGGTTGACCTCTGATATCACAGCTCATCTGCTTCAAGCCTCAGACTAGGATTGACACAATAGACTCTATGAGTTTTCAGGTCTTCAGTCTCAGCTTCAACTACACCACTGACTTCTCTGGTGCTCCATATTACAGATATCAGATGGTGAAACCTCTTCAGCTTCCATCATCACCTGATCCATATACATATATGTATATATTTA
>NW_004524768.1:3753849-3756303 GCF_000260255.1 Octodon degus | reverse complement strand
TGTCTATATCCATGTACAGGTACATGTACATCCATCCTACAAGTTCTGTTTCTCTGGAAAGTTTACTTAATAATTAATTAATGGAGCCCCCTTTTCATAAATCTATTCATCTTGGAGCTCGACATGGTTAGCTATACTTGCCTTTTGTAAAAGTTACCATTACCACATTGAGGGAATTCTATTGTAGAAGCAAATCTGACTAAATGAAGATGTCTGATTGCCTAGCTGAGAGTCGTCTTTTCTGCTCAGCCTCTTTGAGGCTTAGACAATTTCTAAATGAGAAAAGAAGTAAACAAGAACATGTAGAAATACTAGCTGACACTGAGGTAGGTCCAGAGTGGTAGAGTGTTGAGAGTGGAGGGAAATCCTGTCCTCCTCCTGGCTGGATGTCAAGGGCTGCAGTTATTGCACCTCTGGCTTGCCAGTGAGAACTGAGTGTTCCCTCCTGGTGATCTTTCTAGGTGAGCAGTTTTTAACTTTAATATGTACAGAAATTTCCCAAGGATCTTGTCTGAAGACAGATTCTAAGCCTATGGGTCCGGGCTGGGACCTGAGACTTTGCACTTCTAACAAACTGCCACAGGTCTGTCATCACATCTGAAAGGCAAGGGGGATGCAAGATCTGCATCTGGTTCCAGCTTGGCCCAGATTCCTGAAATTTGGAGGAATCTGAGGAGAGGCAAAAGTCTTGGGAAAACATGAGCATTGGTGGCTTTGACTCTTAAATAGATCTTAAAGAAAAGACTCTCTCTCTCTCTCTCTCTCTCTCTCTCTCTCTCTCTCTCTCTTCAGAACTGGGGATTGAACTCAGGTCCTTGTGCTTGCCAGGTAAGCACTTATTCAACTGAGCCATCTCCCTGGCTCCCTGTTCATTCTCTTATATTCTTCTTTTAAAATATGTACAAAATCAACATGATTAACTATAGAAAAGCTTTCTCAGTGAATGTGGAATAGTTATACTCCTGTTCTTTCCATTAGAAATCCTTATGTCATGATTAATGTTATTTTCTTTTTTCTTATTACCCAGCAAAATAATATGTAGTGAAAAATCATTAACTTGTTACATTCAAGAAAACATGACACAAATATCAGGTTGATTTTAGTGGTAATTCTGATCAAAACTTCTTTCACTCTAGATTTTTTTTGAATGTTATTATTCTGTCAATTAAAAAAGGTACATATCAAAGTTCCTATGTACATATACATCCATCCTACAACTTCTGTGGATTTTTATACTTCTATCTTTTTTGATTTTTGTATTTCTACTGTTTTTGCTTTGGAGGATAGGAATCAAGGTAAGGTGTTCAAGTGATTTCAATATCTTATCTTTGTGCTGGGGATATAGCTCAGTGGCATAAGCACCTGTCTGGCAAGCACAAAGTCCCAAATTCAATCCCTGGTACAAAAAAAATGATTACATAATAACCTTTGTTGCCCCAAATAGTACTGTTTTTCTCAAAGTCTATGTTTCTGTTGGAATAGCTACCCAAACTTCATTTGCTTCGCGCCAGGTACATTCCCTGTGCAATGTTTGTCCCTCACTTCTGTGTCCTCATGTGTGTCATGTGTCTATTTATTGTTCCACCTATTATATGCTCTTTTTTAAATAATTTTATTGAGAAACAAATAGCAATGTGACAGTTTCATAACTGATTACTAGCACATTTTCAATAATGAATACATTGCATATTTTTGTTTTGTGGTTATTCATTGTACAAGATGCAGAAATAATATCCTGTCTCAGATACTATTAGAACAAACCTCTCTCTTCATTAAATTAAGAGAATGGAGCTATATATCTATCCTAACTCTTTTGAGTACACAGATACAAAATGGTCATTCATTTCTATCCCAATTTTGGTTAATTTTTCCAGATAAGGGAATGCCATTGTCTTTTAAATACTGTAGGTGCATAAGTTCAACAAAATATCCCAATATAGTTCGGTAGTCCATAATAATAGTGGGTGTTCTATAAGACTGGCAATGTCCAAAGTTGTTGACTTGAGCCTTTTACAGCTCAGCATATTGATATGGCTTTACTTTTTATACTTTTTTATGCTTTTCTGCTGGATTGTTAAGAACAGGATAAAGCAAAACTTATAACAAGAAATGTAACTTTTGTATTTGATAAGGTCAGTCAAATCCTCTCAGGATTTAACCTGAAACCCTGTACCACAGTTTGTAGATCCTTTGTCAGTGTCAGTCATGTGAATGAGTCACAGTCATTGCTTGACCAGTTTGCTCTCTGTGAAAGCCTGAGAGAATGTTTTCTCTCCATGTGACTCTCCTTAGGCACACTCTACATCATCATTCATTTTCCTCTGTGGCCCCATAATCTCCTTGATCAGAAAATTTGGGACACAACTGAATTACACGATGTTATAGTACAGGTTCTCCTATGTCCTGAATCTTCAGTGACCTTAAAAGACTAGGGCCAAAATATTGGCTGTCTTG
>NW_004524768.1:3712624-3728986 GCF_000260255.1 Octodon degus | reverse complement strand
AAGATTAAAGGGACAAAAGTTAGCAATACACCTTTAATCAAAACAAATTCTTGATTAGGGTTAGGGTTAGGAAAAAAAATTCTTGAAAATAAATCAAGCTCCAACTCCACAAATTTACACAAGTCTAGAAACTATTTGTTGGTATCTCAAAGTGTAAAGTGGTCTTAATGAATCTGAAGAAATGGTTAAAATATCACATTTATAAAGGGGAGTATCTTGAGTCTTTCTATATTGGAGTTGTAACTGATATTTGGTGGACAGGACTAGGTGCTAGTTCCTAGGGCAGACATATTTTTAATCTGTGTTTTGAGCACCACATTAGATGTTGCACGATGTCCTGAGGAGGAATAAGTATGATGCTATTATGTTCCACTGTGAACGTCATGACCTTCATGATGTGCATGACATTGCATAAGAAACTGGTACATATCACTCATGCAGAGTGAATGCAGAAAAAAATGTTTTTGTGATTTATATGCATTGGGTAATATAACTATGTAAGTACTATACCTAGGTGTATTCTTTAAATGAATAAAATAATTACAAACTAAAAAAAAATGAAAATCAGATTTCCAGTAGTATCTGTATTATAATTAACTGATGACAACAAACTGAGGTGATTAGAGTGAAATCTAATAAGATCAAGAAAGATAGCAGAAGTTCCACTTAATATAGCTCCTAGCAATTCTAAAAACAGTTGCAATAAAGTAGGTTTGACATAACTGTATTACAATTGTTCTCTTACCAATGTTGATGAAATCCTTAACTTTTCCTGCAGAGTATCAGTGGCCTTCATTGCAAATTCAATTTTATATATTTTTGCTCCATTAAAAGCAGAATTGTAAGAGTACAATTGTTAGCTAAGCCTTTGCTTTCTTGATATTGCATCTTAGTCATCATCCTGCTATTTGGTAACACACAATTCTGAGGCTCTGAAGTAAGTAAGTGTCCCATTCTTTTATGAGGTCTATGCACCATAGATTGACTGGAACAGGTGTGATAAATGGCATTCTAATACCTTCCTGTCTGTCAGGGCCAATGTACGAAAAAGGCAGCACACTCTGTAAGACAGAGTGAGGAGCTATCAGAGCTGTGGAGGTGGGTCCAGTTGGCCAAGCAGACAGCCAAGATTGGCTATTGATGATAGTGATATCAGCTCCTGAATCCATCAGTCCAATAAAAGATTTCCCTTTAAATGTAGTGTCACAAATAGGACTACAAACCAAAATACTCCAGCAAAAATCAAATTCTTTGCTTAAAGGCTCATCCCTACCAGGTTCACATGTGGAGTTAAGGACTGGAGTAGAAATTTCAGTGGAAATTAAATTTGGCTTTTCTCCCCCTGACAAATTATGGCAAGAATCCACTGGTAAATCTAATTTTGAACTCTGAGTGGTTCTTTGTATGAGGTACCTAAGGTCTGGCCTTGCACCCATACTGGTAGTGGGATCATTGTTTGTCTGATTTGAATTGGATATAACTGGCTTAACTGGGTCCAAATCCCTGGAGTAATGACTGACCCTTCTTTTATTGTTGCTGCTGGGGCCATCAATTTGGGAACCTGGTTTATTTCTATGCAGGATTGTGCCATTTTTCTGAAACTTAGATTTACAATCTTTTGCCCAGTGAAAACAATTCATGTAACATGGACACTGAGAACCGGGTAAATGCACTGAGGGGACTGGCGCCTTTATAGGCCATAGGCAGCACTGGGAGGTGTGTCCTTAGTTGTTTTTAGAAGGTCTTCCTTTACCTTTTCACTACTGCAGTGGCATCTTCAAGATCTGAAGCTCTATCTTCACTTTCACTCAAACAGTTTTGCAAGCTTGTGATTGAGATTTTAAGTTCCTCTATATCTCTTTGACTCTGCTTCATGCGATCTATTTCTTTCCTGTATTTCTCATTCAAAGTTTCTGGTTTTTCTAAACTCTTCTATTTTTTATCACTATCTTCTTTAGAAGCACTTATTAATTCTTTTGCTACAGAGATTATTTCTGATCTGATTTCCTCTATCTTTGTCTGCATCTGATTCTTTACTTCAGACACTAAATAAAAAGAGATTTTACTTCAGACACTAAATAAAAAGAGATTTCTTTTTATTTCAGAGGTTATTTCTGATCTGAGTTCTTCTATACCTTTTTGTAGTCATTTCTCTACTTCATAAGCTATTGTTTCAGACATTTATGTTGTGTGATTCCCAACTTTTTCTGGGATAGTGTCCTTTGCACTTGTTCTGGGTGGCCTCAGGGCCTGAGATTGCATTTTGCTTCTTCTCTTTCTCATTTTGTATAGCACTGACCTCTGACCTTTAGTGTAGAGCTTTAGTGCATTCATAACCTTAGCACCTACTGAAATTCAGGTGCAGATTTCCTAAGTTTGAGTTCATCCAGTTGTGCCCGGCTTGGGTCTGGCTGCTGTGCTCAGCTCCTTCCTGCTGTGGTCCTTGGAAGTGAACCTGTTGTGCCTCTCTGGCAAGATATTCTGTTCCTGGATTAGTTGGATGGTTCTGGCCCCTATTCTCTCTGCAAGGACTTCAGCTGAAGAGTTTCCCCCCAGGCCTGTATGCCAGGCCTGAGCTAGGTCTTGAGGGGTCCAGAAGGCTCAAGGGAGTGCGGGAGCTCTTCCACACACTCTCCTGGCCTGAGCTTGTGCTGGATGGGAGGGGTGGAGCTTTCCCAAGAGAGTGCAGCAGGAAGGGTCTTGAACAAAGAGGAAGGTCTCACCCACAGAGCTGGCCTGAGCTTGATTGGGTAGGTCCAACTACCACAGGGAAGCTCAGGAAGTCTCCCACAAAATGCCGGGCCTGAGCTTGGGCTTGATGGGAGGGTTGGAAGGTTCCAGAGAGACTGTGGAGGGAGATCTCATTCACAGGACTGGCCTGGGCTTGATTGGTAAGGTACCAATTTTATATTTTTTTCATTCATTCCTTACCTTATTTTCATAGAACAAGAATATTTTTATTCCATTTTCCTCTCCACATACTTTCAGAGTTATGCACATATTTCTTCTTCCTTTGATGGCTACTTTAGAAATGACAAAATGTATCCTTAAATTATTTAGTGTTTGAAGCAATTGTTACTTGCTCTCGTTTCTTAGCCAGTGCATGAACTTTAGATCATTTCATTGTGCTTACAGCCCCTCTTACATGTTGGTTTTATGGTATCCTTGAATTTCTCATCATATAAGACATGATGATTAATGTTTTAGGCAGTCAGTGTTATTTTAAATGTCATGTATTTGCCAATTTTGTTGTTCTTCACTCTCCTGAATCTTTCACTTTCTACTTGGCAGAAAGTGTTTTGTTTTCCTTCACTGTGCACTAAGGGCTTCCCATGGTTTCATGGTTTTGTTTTGTTTTGTTTGTTTGTTTGTTTGTTTGTTTTTTGCGGAACTAGAAGATAAGGTTGAATGAGAAGAGTTACTTGAGGTACTTAAAGTACTTTGAGTAGTTTCTCCCGATGAACCTTGTATGTCTGATCTTTTCTTGTGGAGGCTGCTGCAGATGACCTACTTCTTCCTTAGCCATGGTTTTCTGCCTCCCACATAGGTCCCAAGACCACTCTCTGCCATGCTGACCTCTGCTTTGAATCTACATCCTGGAAGCCCACCCGTCATGGTGCCCTTAATTTCTGTCACCAGTGTTGCCTCAATCCTCTTCTCTCATTTTTCCCTAAACTCTTTGGCACAACTTTTCATTTCTTTTTTTTTTTTTTTTATGGGGAGAGGAGGCTGGCTTATCCCACCCTGAGGGCAGGCCTGGCATGGTATGTGGTGCCAGGGATCAAACCGTGGTCCCCTGCACTTGCCTAAGCTTGCCTAAGCAGGCACTTTAGACCACTAAGCTATCTCTCTGGCCCCTCCTTCTATTGCATTATTGTTTCTTCTTTGACATCTTATAAGTCCCCCTCCCTTTTTTTGTTGTTGTTGTTGTTCTTATTTCAATGTAATTATGTTTTCTTCTGGTTCCTCCAGCCTACAAATAGTCATTCACATTTTCTTGTTACTTCCAATGAATCTTCAGCACCCACCCTTATTGGTTGTGCCTGTTCTTTTCGGAGGAATATTATTCATGCTAACAAGGACAGTTTTGTCTGGGTTAGCTATTTGCTAGAATTGTGTGGGGAAAGCACAAACTGAGGAGGAGAGCTGTGGTTGTGGCTCAGGAATGCCTTCTAGGAGGATTTCCCATCAACTTGGCATCCTTGGAGCAGGAATGCGTGTCTGCTCATCTATCCCAGTGACCATCCCATGGTGAGCAGGCCCAGCCCTGATGGCTGGAGACAGTTGGAAAATCTAATACTAAGCTGACTGTCTGGTGGATTCCTTTTCTGATCCTTTGTCTTTTACAGAAACACAAGTCACCTTGATGTTTTCTTCCAAGCCTGGCCCACCTACAATGTCAAACCTTTGACCAACCTTCTAAGGTTTTGCCACCATTTTATGGAGAACTGGAGGCTGGAAAAGACTTGTACGGGTTGCATATGCTTGAAAGTGACATGTCTTAATTTAATTTGAAATGTATTATATTTGGCAGTTATTTTTTTTAAAGTAGGGGTTTTGAATATATTTTCAATGAAAATAGCTTTTATTTTCTATTGCTTATTCTTGCTGTCATTTTAAGTTGGCCACTGGAGAAAGAAGTGAATTTAGACTAGAATACTGAAATAAACTCTTAATATGTATACACATTTGTTCTTTCTAAAAGCACCCAAATTTATGTTAACACTTTAATACATAGTTATACATTTGCAATGTTTTCTTTAGTAAGAAATTAACAACCCAAATGAACAAAGACACAGAGTAAAGAAAAAGTTAAAGTACAAAGAAGATGTTTAATATATGTGAACATAAACATTATTTCAATTCTGAAGTAGAAATTTAAATATGAAACAAAGAAAAAGCAATCTTGCTTAACTACATCTGTTAATCTTAGCAGCAGACTTGATGATAGAAATAGATAATATAACAACCACTGTTAATTAGCTAGTCCTGAAAATCTATAGCATATGTATTGTTGTATGCCATCCTATTACTTTTTTTTTCTATTTATCTTTGCTTCTGTTTTTACTCTTCAAAATAGAATAAAATTAGGGAAAACAATAGTTTGGGATGGAAAAATAAAACCCTTCGCAAGCACCAGCAGTCTTGGTCCTGTTCACAGAACGCTACATGGCATATAGAGACTGCCTGCAAGAGCCTCAATAGACTGAGAAGCGCAGCGGTGGGAGCGAGTCCCCCCCCCCCACCCCGCAAGGAGCTCCTGCACAGCTGACAGAGACAGCTCTCTCTTGCTCTCTTTGCTGCATGGAGGTTGGCTCATGAAAGCCAACCTTTATGAGCCAACCTTTCTGAAGTGTCCGAGTCAAGGACGCTTCGCAGTTTCCTCGCAAAGTGTGACACAGCTCTGTGTCTGGGCAGCGCTGTTAGCTGACATGACTCACTATGGACGGAGGGGCAGCGGAGAGAGCGTAGCTTCGCGGCCTTCTCCCGTCAAGCTTGGCGAGCATCTACATGTCAGCTCGGAACCAGCACCTTTTTGGAGACTTTCGCTATCAGAATGACCACTTAGAAAGAGAAAAATGATGGTGACTCAAAACGGACTCACCACCTGGCTTATAAATTAAGAAGCAGTTATTTTGGCCCCCCAAAAAAGAGAGAGAGTGAAACAGTAAATCTTTTTTTCTTTTTTTTTCTGAAATGCAAACTAAAAGTGCAACTGTAATTCTTTTTATAGAAGTACAGTTAATTTCACTATCTTTTAGACCCATTAAAAAAATCATTTAAACAGTTGAAGTTGAACTAGGGAAATTTTACCCACTGAGGCAATCATAGATCAATACAAAGCACACTAAAGAACAACCCAAAACTTTGAATTCCTTCTAAGGATTTGGAAAACTTTTCCATTGAAGTCAAAGTGAAAGCATGTAGCAATGGAAAACTCATAGCTTCTTGGTGACAAAGTCTTTCCTCAGCTAGTCCCTGCCCTCACCCCTGGTACAAGCAACTGTCACCTAATGTAGAAAAGGGCTCTTAGTGTCTATAATTAAGGATCTGGGCAGGAGGTGAATGTCCTGGAATATCTGTATGACCCTAAACACCATCCAGGTGAGCTCAGAGGGAGAGAAGGAAGAGTAACACAGAAGAAAGCCTCATGTGGACAAAGCAGGGACTGAAGTGCTAAAGAATGCCAACAGCATGGGCAGCTAGCCAGGACCAGTTTGTTCTGGAGTCTGGAGGGAGCATGGCCCTATTGACCATTTGATTTTGGACCCTGATGTGTAAATTCTGGTTTTTGGAGCTACAGGCAGAGAAGTTTCTGTCATTTTAAGCTAAGAAGTTCATGTAGTATGCCACAGTACCAAACAGGGTATTAGAGTACATTATTTTTATATAAATATAGTATGGTTTTACTTCATCCCATCATTACTAAATTAAGATATACATTACAAAAATAACCTAAAACAAATATTTTCTAGAATTTAGCAATGTTTTCATTGAAAATTTTTCTTTTGATAAGTAGGTTTTGAAAGCCACCTGTAGTTATAGGATGACAGTATCCATTTTCTAATGTTGTTTAGATACTTCTGCTAGAAGATGTCACCACTGGGAGTCTGGGATTTTCTGTACTATGTTTGCAACTTCCTATGAGTCTATACTTACTTCCAAATTGGAAGCTGGAAAGAGCTAGCATTTTCTTTGTTTTTCCTTTTGTTTCTTCTCCTTAAGAACATCATCTGGTCATCTATTGGTTGTTGGTTATTTCAGACATGAACAAGTGAAAAACTAAGAGGCCCATTTTCTTTAAAAAAAAAAAAAAAAGTCAAGGACTTATGAAGTCATAGAAGCTGTATGTTCAAGTTTTCCAGATGCAATAGCAGAATGAGAGAGAAAACAGGGTAGCAAGCTAGATCATATCTTGCTCCATCATGCCCTCAGTTTCCCATCCAGCAAGATGGTTTCTTTCTGGAAAGTGACAGTAGAAAAGGCCAGAATCACTCAGAACCCTCAGGGCAAGAGATGCAGCCTTCTTCCAGCTGGAAGCTGACTAGATAACAAAAGGTGAAACTGGCATTTCCAGTTCCTAAGAATATAATAAACCAATGCAACAAGATTCCTAACCGTCATATAAAGGTCAGGAATAAGTTGTAACTGAAAATAATTTGCTTTTCCTTCTCTATCTGTTGCCCAATTCTGCCAAGGTGCAGCTAGGAAGCCAAATGCATATGCATTCTCCTAGAATTCTGACAAAATATTACCCAAAACTTGGAGAAGTAACTCCACATTGCATAAAATAATGTCCAATGTTTCTTCTTGTGGTACATTTTTAGTTACTATACTTATTCATTCAATAAGTGTATACTGTATTACAGAGATGGTTGAAGGCACCAGGACATATCCACAAACACCATTAAAGCTTATCCATGCCTTTTGATACATACATTAAATAGGAAGAAAAAACAGCAGTAATAAACATAAACAACAAGGGTTATCATTTTACATAAGATAATAAGGAAAAGGTACAATAAAAAGATGAGATCTGAGAAGACTTTAGGGGGTGAAGAGGTGGGTCCTGAATCTCTAGAGGGACTCCCCAATCAGAAGGACTGTGAGCACACCCTTCATTGCAGCAAGGATGTGCAGAGCAGCTCTTGTCATGGAGCATGTGTGGGTACGTCAGGGGCCTCTTCAACAAATGGAAGAACTGGACCCCTTAAGGTCCATACGTATCAGTGAAAGGCATGAAGACAGCCTAGACTTTGGCTCTCAACATGTTCAATGTCTTCTGGTTCTTAGACACAATAAAAAAAAAATCCTACATGACTGTACTTCTTCAATATCCTGATATGATCCTAAAAATATGCCTTTGTGGGGCTGGTGAGATGGCTCAGTGGTCTAAAGCACCCACTTAGAACAAGCTAAGCTAAGCAAAGCATAGGGACCATGGTTCAATCCCCCAGCACCATATGCCAGCCAGCCCCGCCCCCTGGTGGGCTGAGCTGGCCACGCACACACAAAATAAATAAATAAATAAATTTAAAACAAAATTCTAAAAATATGCCTTTGTACTTTTCTCACTTCTGACATAAGCCCAAGGACCATGCTTGTGAGCTACTTTAGAATAACCAAGGGTAAGTTGTAGTCATTTTAATATCTTTAGCATTGTGACATTGGCAAGCATACTGGTTCCATCTAGGCCCAAATAATATAAAGAAACTCTCTCTCCCAACATGAAGATAGAAACTCCCAATTAATTGGAGAAAATTCCATTGAGTTACCACCACTGACCACTCCTCAAGTTCTAGGACAACAAAAGAAAAGCCAGCCCTGACACTCTGACGTTGCCATCTCTGGCTCTGCCTAGCCACCATCCTTGAGGGTTGACTTTCATTACTGACAGGTACCACCTCCGTGCTTTCCTGCTTAGAACACTCCTAAGTGTACTTTAACCTCCATCATAGAATAGATAGGGCTATTCTGCATCAAATTGGCTCTAGAGTTTTCCCATTGGCCAGCTCTCACTCTGGGTGTTCTGCTCAGTTCTTGGACAGCCTAGATATCAGGTGAGACTGACACCAATTCCCCATAACAGGAGCAAGACAAGTTCATCTTGGGCACTAGTTCTCACACCTTACCCATGACATCTTGTTTAAAATACAGATTACTGAGGACAATCTGTCTCAGTTACCCTTCTCTCATTGCTGGGACAAATACCTGATATACAAAATGAAGGAAGGAAAGTTTTATTTAGCTCACAGTTACTAGAGGGTTCAGTCCATACTGGCTCCAAGGTAGAGTGGCATGTGGCAGAGAGCAATCTTTCATGGCAGTTGCAAAGGGCAGAGACAGCACAGGGAGGGGCAGCTTAGGTAGCTAACTAGCTCTCTACCATCACTGTAATGCAAATTACCTGCCCCAGGGCAAGTGTAGCATACCCACACCCATAATAACCAATCACAAACTCCAGAAGCTGCACCATGACTGCATGAGGCTTTGCGGGGACAACTACACACAAACCATAACACAATTCTTCTTCGGTGGTAGAGAGAAAAAGCCCAACAAATCCATTGCCCTCCAAAAACAAAAGTGCAACTAGAAACATAACTATGCAAAAATCACCATTTTGAGACTCTGAAAATAAACTAAAAACATATCAAGCAGGGTTAACAAAAGAAAACCAATGCCATGTGTGAGTAACACAAAGTATAAATAAGGAGCAAAACGAAGGATAGATACTGGAAAATGGGAAGAGAGTGTTCATATGGGAAGGGAAAGAAGGAATGGAATGGGGGAAGGAAAGGAAGGAAAGGATTTAAAAAAAAAAAAAGAATTGAAGTAAAAATGGAAAGAGAGCTTGTGTAAACGAAGAGGGGAAGAAGGACTACAGGAAGGGGAGGGGAATGGGCAAAAAGAATTAAAATATATTATGTAACGAGTTCAAATTCACCATGATGAATGTGAGTATTATATATAGTAAACATGTATTTAAAAATTACTCAATTAAAAAAGTAGTTCAATTTATGATATTTTTGCCTGGGGCTGGTCTCCCAGCACATCTAAGCTCTCAGAGTTATTTGTGTCAGAGCATGAAAACCGTAATCTTGGATGCCAGAGGCCAATGACATGATTGGAAATGGTGAGAAAAAATAATTCTGCATTCCTGGAGAATCTGGGAACAATAGTAAACCCAGGGGAAAAAGAATGAGGATGGAGCAGTCTTCAGTGAGCCACGCCCTAGCTCTCAATGGAGTGATGGTCGCAAGGACACTATTGGGGAGTTTGATCAGCTCCCACTGCCTCTTGTCAGCTCTAGGCTGTACATATGCACAAGTCTGTGTGCAACTCAGAAAAAACCTGACAGGACCCTGCATCCCATACTTCTCTGGCTGAGAGTGAGGCCTTGCACACAAGAGAGTACTGAAGAAAAAGTGGAATACAGGTCAAATCTGTGAATGATTTGAACTTTGAAAGAGTTTCCCAGCCACAGACAAATCCACTGGCAAAGATCAGATACACTATTTATTGAAGTTGTTATAAAAGAGGCCCTGATCACCACTGGCTGACCACTAAGGTATGTTCATAGTACTCATATAAAACATCACCTATATGGCAATGCTATAAGGAACAATGCTGTGTATGGAAGAAAAATTTCATTGTTTTGTATAATGAATATTACTCTAGAATAGGTTGTAATATGATGTATATTGCATCCACTAAGAAAATAATTCAAATATAACAAAAAGAACACACTAAAAATGTCATTTTAAAAGAATGCAGTAAAAGAGGAAGCAAAAAAGAAAGAAAATTATCTATATATACAAAAAAATAGAAAAGTAGAAGACACAGTTTCAATTGCATTGATAGTTACATTGAATATGAATAGTTAAACAGTACAATAAAACACAAAAATTATCAGACTGTATCTTACAGATAAAACAAGGGTCTCATGCTGTCTACAAAGGACATTTCAAATACAAATTCAAAGACACAGTTCAGAGAAAAACAGTGGAAAAAAAAACATACAATACCAACAAAAACCATAAAAGAGCCAGAATATTTAGACTGACGTCAGACAAAATACATTCTTAAAATATTATTAGAAACAAAGGAAAACAACTAATAATGAGGAGTGGATGAAAGTATCAGGAAAACACAATAATTATGACTCTGTTCACACTGAACTTCAGTCTATTCATGGATTTACTGTAGAGTAATCCTGACCCAGAAGAGGCCTGGAGCGTCCCCTCAGCCTGGTATCAGAGTCAGAAGGGCCCTGCTGAGATGCGAAAGTCTTTTCTGCCAACTTGCAAATACTGGGACAGGTGGGTGTTTTCTCAAGTTCCTGGTCATCAGCAAGACATGGGAAGCCAGGAAATGTGACCCTCTCAGAGGGGCAGTGTATGTCCCCAGAGTACATCCCCTTGGATAGACAAGCTGATTCCCCCAGCCAAGCACTTTAAGTCATTCTGCTAAATATGGTCAAAGAGCTGCAAGACAAAACGAATGAAGAGCTGCAGGAATGAAGGAAAACGATATACAAATAACATGAGACTATAGATAAAGAGAAATTATTTCACAAACCACATAAATTCTGAAACTGAAAAAAAAAACACAACATTATGTAAATATCTAAAGCAGGTAAAGATATTATAAGAAAATGAAAAGCCTATAGCCTCTATGAATATTGATCAAAAATCTTGAGCCACATGGAGATAGCTCAGCAGTCTAAGCACACCCCCCACCCCAGGACAAGCACAGGGACCCAGGTTCAATCCCCAATACCACATGCCATGATGGCCCCACCCCAAGCACACTGATCCAGCCACCAAGATCAGGCATGGTAATGCATGCCTGTAATCCCATCGCTGGGGAAGCTGAAACAGGAGGATCACTATGAGTCTGAGCTGCATAGTGAGACCCTGTACCAAATATATAAAACTTAAATAAAAAAAAAAAAAATCTTCAACCCATTGAAGCTGAATGTAACAACATGCTAATCTAATGGCACTGGCAGGGCGGGGTGGGTGAGCTCTTCCTCCTGGGCCCCGGCCATGGCCATTTGGGGTTAGGGAGTGCTTCGGTCCAGCCTGGCCCACCAGGCCATCATGTCGAAAGTGTCCTTTAAGATCACGCTGATGTCAGACCCGCAGCTGCCATACAAAGTACTGAGTGTTCCTGAAAGGACACCTTTCACAGCAGTCTAAAAGTTTGAAGCAGAAGAATTAAAGTTCCTGTGGCAACAAGTGGGATTATTACCAATGATGGAATAGGAATAAATCCTGCACAGACTGCTAGAAATGTTTTTCTAAAGCATGATTCAGAACTGCAAATTATCCCTAGAGATTGTGTTGGAAGTTGCTAGTACCTACTGGGAACATATGATTACCTTTCAGAATAAAAATTGCCATTTTTTCTTTTGGCTGTTAAAGTAAAAACAGGCATTTAACACACAATGAAAATACCCAAGAGTCAAGAAAAAAAAAAAAAAAATATATATATATATATATATATATATATTACTACAAAACGGTCCTTCATTTATATCCCCCTTTTTTGTTTAGTTTTGTCAGAGAAGGGTATTCCATTGCCATTTAAATATTGTAGGTGCATGAATTCAGCAAAATAATCCAATATAGTCCAGTAGTCCATAATAGTGGTGGGTTATCCATAGGACTGGCAATGTCAGAAGTTGTTGACTTGAGCCTTTTATCAATTACTGCTATACTGTCTCTCAAGTAAATGTTTGATTTTAAAAAGAAAGGTAATAAATGAAAACAAGAGACAAGAAAAAAATGTCATAGGACTGTCCTGCTACAATGTTGTATATGGCTAAAATTCTAAATTTCAGTGTAAAAATATGTAATTATTTTTATTTTTTAATATTTTTTATATTTTTATTTATTTATTTTTCTTCACATTCCGTAGGGATTTAAAGTTTAACATATCAATGCTTGGTGGAAAATATCTGCTTCATGTTATGTCTAAGATGTTTGATACTGAGCAGTGACTCTTGTCCCTGCTTGTTTTCATGTTCTTCACACCAAGAGGAAGAGCTTATGCATGAACAGGGCCACTTCCATGAAAAGTCATGCTGTGTTGACTGTCGCTTCACCAGCAGGGAGTTCATGTGGCACATGGATCATGCAATTATTTTTTTACCTGAAAAATAATTTTGATAATGTTTTGTGAGTACATTTGGAAAATTAAAATTTCCTAAATGTTGTGTAATTGTCCTTGAGTTTAATATGTAGAAAGATTGATTATGGATCATTGATGGCAGTTTGCTTGATAGAATGTTATAGACTCATATATAGATTCTTAAATACACATTTTATGATAAGTATAATAGACCTACCAGTGAATATTTAACTGTTTTTGTCATATGCAGCTTAAGTTTTCAAGCTTAATGAGTCACATAAGTTTTAATTAAATATCAAAAAACCAGAAATTAAATTTCTTGGTCTGACCATTATGTACGTACACTGATGCCACACACCAAAGTTGTTAGCGGTGTTAATTGCCATTGTGGAAGCTGACAGCGCAGTAGAGGCATCTTTTGCTGAGATATGCATGTCTTTAGATCCATGTGTCTCTTCATCACTTTCTTAATATAATAGTTTTTACGACAAAACTCCTCAATAAATGACTCTTTAAAAATATTATTTCTGAGTAGCATTCTGGAAGAATATTGTTACAGGGAATATCTAAAGTTCACCATGAAGCTTGAAGAAGTACTGATCAGAAATCCTGATGAATTATATTTATTGAAGACCTAACTTTTGAGGAAGTGTGTAAGAAGCAAAGATGGGGGATGACCAGGCTGGGGCAAGGAGGAATGAGTGGTGGGGACAACAGTAATGGCAATGGGAAACTGTACAGAGTGTCACAGAATGCCAGTGGGTCAGACAGAACTGTGGAAAGTATGTTAGAAAAACTGAAATGGAAAACAAAGTACTTGGTAGAGTCTTAGAAATCGAAGGATTTTTCTTGTCCAACTACAGACTAGAAAGTGCCCATTATGAGCATTCAAAAAGTCTGTCCATAGCAAAGTATTTTACTTCTGTTTATAGGGGAAATTAGTGTCCGGGGCACAGTTGAAAGCTGAACTAAAGGGTCATGGTGGTTCAGAATCGCTGCCTGACCTGCTGTGCTATAAACAGGTCACTGTCTAGAGTTGGAGTTTTGTCTGTCTGGTAGTTCTTAGAGCTGGAAGTATTCATGGTCAGTAAATGGCTCACAGTTTATTCATGAGTAAAGCTTTTCTAAGACCAATATTTTTCTTAGCATGTTTCTGTGTCGCTGTTACAGACCCAGGTTCACTTAAGGCAAAACTACAATAAATTTCAGACCATCTGAATCTCAAGGGTAACATCGGTACTTGAAATTAACAGGTATTTTTCACAAGTCTCATGAAAAAATAGCAAGATTTTCAATTATCAAAAGAAAGACATTTTGCTAAAGAATAAATGTATTATGTTTGGAATTTTTGGTAAAATCTGATATGCAAAGACTGCTAATAAGCCTATGTACTTCCAAATTCCCAGTCTGAATTTGTGGCTTAACTTTTTCTTTCTATTCTTTTAGCACAAAAATCTACCTGCTGTTTTCATAAATAAGTTTGTGGTGTCATGTGCCATAAAATGATTTACTTAATAAAAGAACTGTGAAAATTAGGCTGTAGTTCTTAAAGAATTTTGTTAAACAACTAGATTATGTTGTTAAATGTAACATAAATTCTCTATGCAAAATGCTTTTAAATACTTTAAATGTATTACTTGCCCATAATTACTTATGAAAATACATTTTGTTACACTGTAGTGGCCGGGGAGATGGATCAGTAGAATAAGCGCTTCCCTGGCAAGCACAAGGGCAAAGAAAAAAAAAAAAGCTAATCTAGTGGAATTTATCTCTGTAATGCAAGTATGATTTAACATGAAAATAAATCGTGTGATATGCTAAATTAGCAGGAGAAAGGGAAAGCTGCATAGTTATCTCAAATAAAAATAACTGAAAAATATTTAATACTCTTTCATGACTAAAAAGAGAAAGAAATCTCTCAACAAATGATCAGTGAAAAACTCACAGCTAAATATCATATTCAGTGATAAATGCTGTAGGCTTTCCCCTGAAGATCATGAAACAAGAATGACTCCTGCCACTTCTACTCAACATAGAATTTGAACTGCTAGTAGATAAGAAAGAGAAATAGAAACTGTCCAAATCACCTGTACTTCATAATAAGGCTCTGTCTCAAAAAAAAAAACAAAAAACCCACTAAGGATTTCACACACATACACAAAACTGTTAGGACTAAAACACAAATTCAGCAACACTGAAAGATTAAAAAATCAGCAGAAAAATGAATTGTGTTTCTACATGCTAATACTGATCAACCTGAAAGAAATAAAATCGGACACAGAAACTTAATTATTATGTGGTTTACCTTACCTGAGAAACCAAAATTATAAAGAGCAAAAGTCTGAAGAGATGCTGAACATCACAAGTTATTAGGGAAACAAATCAAAACCACAGTGAGATACCATTTCATACATCAAGGTGGTTGCTATCAAAAGAAAAAAAACAGGAAATGGCAAATGTGGTGAGGATACTGAGAAGTTACAAACTTTCTGTATTGCTGGTAGACATGTAAATGGTGCTGCCACTATGGAAAATTGTACAGTAGTTCCTCCAAAAGTTAAGTGTAAAATTAGAACGTGATCCAACAGTTTTATTTTTGAGCATATATCTAAAGATCTAAAAGCAGTGATTGAAACAGGTATGTGTGTACCCATGTTCATAGCCACATTATGTACAAAAGTCTTAAGGTAGAGGCAATCCACGTATCCACTGATGAATGATAGCCTATACATGTAGTGAAATGTTACCCAGCCTACAACATGGGTGATCTGTGAAGACAATATGTTAAGTGATGTAAATCAACTACATGGGGCAAATATTGTATGATTCTATTTGTACACAGTTCTGTGAGGAGTAAAGCTTACTTTACAGAAAGTAGGATTGTGACTTTCAGGTGGCAAGAGGAGGTAAAAATGTGGAATTTCATTTTGGGGAGATGAAAAATTTCTGGAACTCTGTGGTGATGATGGTGTACAACAGTGTGAATGGACTCAGGGCTACAAAACGTACTTTAGACTTGTTAACAAGGCTGGGAATATAGCTCAGCCCTGAAGCACTTGCTTAGCATGTACAAGGCTCTGAGTTTTATTTTAGTACCACACAAAAAAATGTCAAAATGGTAAATTAAAAAGAAAAAAATCATCCTATAAGAAGAAGTTCCAAAACCAGGAAAACTTGATCAAATAAATCAGGCTTCCACAAACTCTTTGAGAAAATAGAGAAGGAACTCATTGTAGGAGACCAGGATTATCGCAGTAACAGAGCTAGACAAAGACATCATAAGACAAGAAGTGCACTGACCAATATCCCTAGTAAATACCAACAGGACAATTCTTTATCATTTTTTAAAGAGCAGAATATATTTATTGGGAGAAAGATAGCTCCTGTCCTAGAAAAGGAGACAAGAGGGGCCCAAACAGGTTGCCCCCAAAGAGGACAATCCTTAACAGAATATTAACAATCTAGCTGCATATAAAAGCACTCAGCCAAACCAGATAAAATCAACCCTGAAAATTCTTTACCTTTAAATCTTTACCAAGCCAAAGAGGTCAACTTTTACCACTGGTATTCAAAACAGTACTGAAGGTTCTAACCACAGGAGTAAAGTAAAACAACAACAACCAAAGCATATCAAAATTCCCAGAAGACAGAAATTAAATGCAGCCAGAATTTTAAAAAGAAAAAAATGAATTTGTCTTTATCCACAGATGATATACTCCTATATTT
>NW_004524768.1:3704417-3710584 GCF_000260255.1 Octodon degus | reverse complement strand
GTACTAACAGTGTTTGGACAGAATATCCTGTCTGCTTCTTGTACTATGGAAAACCACTAAAAAGATAAGAATGTACAGTGTATTGACTATCAAAACTGTTCTATTAATCAGCTGTGAAACTGTCTCATTTATTTCTCTATAAAAATATATATATTGGCTTCTTGGACCAAGACGAAGATTTGAAAGTGTCTCTTACAAAAAAATACAAAAAATGATATTAAACAAGTTCAGCAGCACCACAGGATACAAGATGAATATACAAAAACCAACTGGATTTTTATATATAGTTCTAGCAAATCAATGACCTAAAACTGAAGTTAAGATAGCTACCCCAGTCACACATATCGTAATCAATACAATATTTAGAAATAAACTTAACACAAAAGTATAAGACTTGTACATTTAAGATTATAAAACACTGCTGAGAAAAACTGAAGAAAACTAAATAAATGGAGTGCTTTTAATGTTTATGAGAATAAGTTCCAAATGTTATTAAGATGGTTAATTGTACCAAATTCACTCAACCATTCAGTGCAATATCCACCAAAAACTAGCAGGCTTTCTACAGAAATTGATATACTGATGCTAAAATGTATAGAAATTGTAAAGGATCAGAAAGGCCAAAATAGTTTTGAAAAACAGGGATCTGTAGACTTACATTTCCTAGTTTCAAAATGCTCTGTCTTTAGAAATTAAGAATCTGTAGTTATGGTGTCTCTATAGATACAGAGATCATCAGAATAAAGAAATTCCAGAACAAACTTTGTATTTATTGCTCAACTGAGTTTCAGTGAAAGTACAAAAACAGCTCAGGGGGACTACAGAGAAGTTTTCAGCTTGGCCAAGATGACTGGGTACTCTTAGCTACTTTCTCCTTGGACAAAACACCCATTACCTAAGGTCACTGGCTCAAAGGCAGAAGCAGCATGGTAAGGGTCTGCTAGAGCAGGAGGAAAATGTCTCCTCCTGGGTCATATTCCCAGTGCCCTGTCTAAAAAAGCCCTCCTCCTACCAACACACACAGCCACTGAATCCTAAGTGGATGAATCTGCCTATGATACCCAGTCTGATCATCTTCTAAACACCTACGCTTTAGGGACCATTTTAGATCTAAACTGTAACACTCTACTCCTGACCCTAAACTCCTGTGCATCGCATACGTAAAATGCCACCTTTAAGAGTCACCAAAGTTTTAAACAGTTCCAGCATTGCTGAAAAGTCCAGGTCCAAAGTATTTTCTGAGAGTCAAGGCAAATTCTTAGCTGTAATCCCTGGTAAAATAAAAAAGAAAGTTAAGCACTGCTGACACACAACAGTACAGAGCATACATTTCCGTTCAAAAAGGGAGAGGGGAGGGATAGAAACCAATGGGACCATTATATGAAACCCTGCTCAGCAAACATGAGATTCTGAAACTCAGTGCCCAGCACCTGAGGCAAGTTGTGCCAAGATGGCAAACTTCAGATGACTTGGTCATCCCCATTCCCACAGCACAGCCCTGCCTCAGTCCTATGGCCTGGCCCTGGGGTTGGCTCTGCTCACTACCTGCAGTTTTCATCAGCAAACACTGCATACTCCTGGCTTCTCTGCCTCCCTGCAGTCTCCTCTGCACTTTTGGCTTCCCCCTTACATTCCAAAAAAATCACATGAGCTGTAACATCACAACAGATTAAATACAGTAGATAAGAGACTCTATTCAGCCAACTTAAGAAGTTTTGCAAGGATACAAAACAATGCCACTTTGCTTGGGATTTGCTCTTTTTATTTAAAATGTTACTTGTGCTAATGTGTAATGGGTTTACTACTGTTATTTTTTGTAAAATTAATACATATTTTAAATTTTGTTTTAATTTCTACTGTAGTAAATGTCAAAAAAATAATACATAAAAGGCTTTCTAACTAGCATAAAGGAATTCGAGCCCCTAAATGGTAAGAACAACTGGTTTAATGGCTCTGTTTTCTTCTTATTATTTTTCAAGTTCATATAGGCATGTACAGGTTTATGGCTTTTCTTGGGTTGTTTTTTTCCAGATGAAAGAAATGTTTTAAACTGAAAGAAGAATCACTACTGATGAGTAGACTTTCCCAGGTTATGTAGCCTTCCTCAAAGGAAGCTGGAGGGGGGATGAGGAAGGCCTGTAGCCTTAGGGGTGTAGTGGAGTAGGCCTCTAATAATGAAGGACCCTGGGAGAAATCACCCCAGTTTGGGCTTCACAGTGTCCTGAATCCAGTGATGGCCGCACTCACAGCTTTTCTCCAAAAGAATGATGTGGGTCCAAAGAGTTGTGCCTGGCCCAGAGCACCACCTCACAAAGCACTCATGGAATTCTTGCCCCAACACATGTCATCCACCTGAGGCCCTCCTCAGACTGGTAGACAGGCTGCCAGCAACCTCCTCTACAGGGTTCTAGTGTGTTCTTTGCATGCATGTAAAGGGATTGGTGTGCCCACTTGTATCTGTTCAAGACTTTCTGCCAACTACAGCCTCTGGTCATCACCACAGAGACCAGAAACTTTATCAAAGAGTAATTACAAATCATAGCAGAACAGTGTCCAAGAGTGACAGGGTTTTAACATCAGGCTATCATCTATAGAACTTAATCACCCTCACCTTCAAACGTTCACTGCATGTCCCTGGGTTCTTCTAAAAAGCTGCTCAGAGAAGGTAATTGTCAGGAATGTCTTATTTAAGCAACAGCTCTGCAGACAGGAAGCACTGCCCAAAAACTAACAATAGGGGTGGCATTTCAGAAGAAAAAGGACTCTAGAGAAGATCTGACAGAGCAGTCAACATCTGCAGGAGGGGAAAAGTCCTCCTCCAGCATAGAATCAGTCTTGCTGTGGGGGAAGAGAGAGGGAAGATTTATCAATGTGAGATAAGGGCCCATAGAGGAAGCCCTGACTCAGAACCTTCCAACGACTCAGTTCTGAGAACAAGAAGAGTACCCAGTGCACTTAAAATTTCGAAAATTTCAGGTAGATTAAGAGAAAGCATCCTACTCTCACAGTACACAGTGCTAACCTACAGAACCAAAAGCTGGTCCTGGAAAAATGTGCTGATAAGAGATGCTGGCTCACAGGCTTCTCTGGCCTAGGTCTGCAGAGGGTGATAACAGATGTAATGTGGGTCAGCACCTCCCAAATCTCAGTCAGCTTCTATCTTAGAAGTTGGCAGTGTCCTACCCAGAGATACTGGAGAAACCCTTGGTACAGAACTGTAGAATGGACAGATGGAAGGTGTGTCACCGGGGGGCTGGTAGGAATGACAGCCAGAAGCTGCACATCTGGGTGTGTTTTCTTCATCATTCAGTTTCTGACATTTAGCGTGGTGCTTGACATCTAGTAGGTATTCAATAAAACCACATGAAGTGAAATAGTATTTAATTGGATTTTACCTTAAAAAGAAAGCAATAGACATCATCAGAACCATTGTGAGGAAAAGAGTAAAGAAGAAGAAGGATAAGTTTAGCAATATTTTATTGATTTTCCAGGACGAGATACGGCCTGAAGTTGCTTGCGCAGTGTCTGGAGTGTTCTGTTAATCTGGAGTACAGGCCTGTGGCCACTTCCTCAGTCTTCTTCTATGCCCTTGGAAAGGGTTGTAAATCAATTTCTCTGTGTGTCTATCCTTATCTTTTTCTGTCTCTGTCTCTGTCTCTCTGCCTCTCTCTTTCCCTCTCTCATTTTCTTTCACTCCCTCTCTCCTTTAAACAGTTTTCTTTAAATTTGTTTACAAAGTGGAAAATACTACCAGTGGATCTGAGAGGAATGTAATGCAGTCGATGATAACTCAGTCAAATCAGATGAAGATTGTGTTTCACAGTTGAGAGGAAGTTGTCAGATAAGAAAACAATTCCTATCTGATCGGGGGAGAATCCAGGGGACACACACGCAATGTGTCCTTTTTTTTTTTTTTTTTTTGCTTTGAGAATCACACCTATCTCCTTATAGTTGTGAGGATTAAATAGAATCAGCTGAGGGGCTCACTACGCAAATGTGTACAGCTGAATTTTCTTTCCTTTCCTTAGTCCAGTGGTGGCAAACCTAAGGCGCACACTTTATCTTTCTTTTAAGACAAAAGATATAATATCTGAGTTGCTTTTTCTAAAATAAAACCTAAGTAATATTCAGGTTTAATTATAGTGTTGGCACTTTGGGATAAGTTTTGCTTGCAGTTGGGGCATTCGTCTCTAAAAGGGTTCATCATCACTCCTTAGTCTAAAGTTGAGAGTGGCCTGTCCATACACTTCTGAAAATTTTAAGTCTTAATTTTTGTAGCACAGTATTTGGTGGAAAGAAAATTTGCACAGAAAAATAAAAAATTTCAGAATTTCCATACAGCCACTCTCCCCCACCTACGTCCTCTGTGCTGAAAGCTGACATCTGATGACCAGCAAGGACACACTCATTGAGTGATGTCTGCAGTTTCCTTTAGCACTCCCTGTTGGAGTACATTTTACCAGTTTTGACAAATGCATGTGTCTCCACCGTTACATTATACAGAATACAGTGGTGTTATGGTTTGTATGTAGGTGTCCCCCCAAAGCCTCAGGTAGTCACTGGGGGGCGGAAGGCTTCGGGAACTTGTGATTAATTCACAATCCCATGCTCGGATTGTGAGTGCCACAGCTGCCCTGGGGCAGGTAGCTTAAATTCAATAAAGGAAGAGACAGAGGCTTGCCTTCGCGGCTGCCGCCTCTGCTCCTCCCTCTGCTCTTGCTGTTTTGCTGTTTTCCACCGCCATGAACTGCTGCCCTCTGCCACGTGGCACTTTGGAGCCAGCTGTGTATGGACTGACTAACAGTAAGCTACATAAGCCTTTCCTCCCTTAATTTTGGGTTTGGGTTTTTGTCCCAGAAACAAGAGAAAAGTAACTGAGACAAATAGTTTTTCTACCCTAAAAACCCTGTTTCAACTGTGTGCGTCTTCTTCTCACATCACTGACAAGCATAGATCATTTCGATGTCTCCATAGTGTCACCTTTTTCAGAATGCCACACAAGCAAAATCATACTGTAATGGTTTCAGTCAGGCTGTATGTATCCCATGAGCCTCATGCACGGCCAGGTGGAGGCTGGGGAAAGTGAGGGCTGGTGGGAGGACACAGTCACTGGGGACCTGACCTGGAAGCAGGGATTCCCTTCCAGGCTGTAGTCTCCTCTCCCTGCTTCTGGCTATCACGACACAGGCAGCCTTCCTCCCACCCCACCCCCACCCCCAGCCTGGTGCTCTCCACCCTGCCTCCAACCATGCAAAGCCTGAAACTTCCAAAACATGAGCCCAAATAAACCCTTCTGCCTCTATGCTGGTGTTCTTGGAATTCTGACACAGTTTCCCCATCTGCTCCCAAGTCTCTATGCACTGCATGCTGGAGGGAGAGCCCCTCCAACTTTCCTGAACACTCCTGATTTGAACAAGAGATGTACAAAGAAAAAATGAGAGATTAAGAAACAGAGCTATTGCAGACTGCCGCCGAGCTGCACTGAATAGCATCAGCCTGCTTCTCTGACTGGTAAACCTGCATTGAAGTTGGTGCCCAAGGAGTTCCAAAGTGGCTTTGAGCAATGGCATCCCGAATTTTCTATCATGGACACAGACTTGAGAAAACTATTTTTTTTTAAACAGAGCCTTCGTTTGGAGATAGTTTAAAAAAAAAAAAAAAAAAACTTTTTACATTATACCAGACCTATGGACAACGTTTAAGAAATCTCCCCTAGAGGAAAACTTCCCTCTCTGTCATGGTGACATCACCATAACAACATAAAGCACTGGCCCTGTGGACTGATCTGAGGGACCCAAGACAAGTATCAGCACAGTGTGCCTTCAAGTCGGGCCACTGACCAGGCCACTCTGATGAATCCTGGCTTGTCTTCCAACTTGGTTCCTCAGATGGTGCTGAGACTCCTCTCCAAATCCCCTCAAATCTGTTGTGAAAAGTATCTATAACAGGAATGGCCACCTCTCATTTCTTGAAAGTTTTTCTGTGTATCTAAAGCCAGAGTTATTATATTAGTCAGGGTCCTCTAGAGAAAGAGAGGCAGTGAATAATGTGTGCGATATATACCCATCACACATATAGGTCTAATATATAACAACATTCCACATTCCATATAGCATAACATATATAACGTGGATGCATAAATACAAAACAAATTTATATAAATTTAA
>NW_004524768.1:3695685-3697030 GCF_000260255.1 Octodon degus | reverse complement strand
GGGTATACAGATGAATGTCCATTTTGTATCTGTGTATTTAAAATGGTTGGGATAGATACATAGTTACATTCTGTTAATGAATAGAATGATTTGTTCTAATGGTGTTTGTAAATGGGATCTCAGGTCCGCATCTTGTACAGCAATTAACCACTAAGAAGAATGTATGCAGTGTGTTGGTTATTGAAACTGTCCTACCAATTTGATTTGAGACTGTCTCATTGCTATCTGTTTATCAATAAAATTATGAAAAAATGGCAAATAATTTGCATAAAAAATGTTCAACATCTCCAGACATTAGAGATATTAAATTGACAATGAGATTCCATTTTACTCCAGAAAAAATGGTGATTATCAAAAAAGCAAATAAGTGATGTTGGGGACCAGTGATATAGCTCAGTGGCATAGCACCTTCCTGGTAAGCACAAGGTTCTAAGTTAGATTCCTGTTACCACCTCACCCCCCCCCAGTCTAAAAAATATTGCTGAAATCAGGTGTGGTGATACATGCTGTAATCCCAGCACTGGAGAGGCTGAGGCAGGAGGATCACTATGAGTGTGAACAGTGTAGTGAGAACCTGTACCAAATAAATAAATAAAATGCCAGTCAAGCTGCAGGTGAAAAGGAACCCTGCTACACTGTTGGTGGAAGTATAAACCAGTAAAGCCATTAAGGAATCAGTACAGAAATTACTAAAAAAAAAAAAACTAGAAATATAAATTCCATTTGACATAGCTATACCTGTGAAAGAGCTAAAGATATGTTAAATCGATACGTGCATACTCACATTTAGAGTGGCATAACTTGTAACAGGTAACTCTTGCAAGTGGCTAGTATTTCTGTCAACAAGTGAGTAGATAAAGAAGGTGTGGTACCAGAACACGATGAAGTACAACGCTGCCAGAAGAAAGGATGCACTTCAGTCGCTTGTGGGCAAACAGGTGCACCCTGAAGTTATAATGTTAGAAGAACTAAATCAGACACACAAGCTTCAGTATTACATGCTTTCTTTTATATCAGAAGCCGAAAACATAAATAAAGAGTAGAATAAAAGATAATAGAAAATAGGAAGCTATATCTTTTGCAGACCTCCCACACCCCGCCCGCCAAGTAGGAATTTCTACCGCGTTCCAGGAACCCCCAGACCCAGTTCTAGCCCAGGCCCGCTGAGTGTGTGGGAGAGCTTCCTGCTACCTTGCACCGGCGAGACCAGTCCCAGCCCAGGCGCAGCATGGGCCGGACCCTCTCCCACCCCCTTGGGACGCCCCCCACCACTCCGCAGCGCCTCCTCTACCCTGCCCTCCGAGTAGGAATTTCTGCCACGTTCCGGGAACCCCCAGACCCAGTC
>NW_004524768.1:3691794-3695010 GCF_000260255.1 Octodon degus | reverse complement strand
CACTAACACAGAACAAATTGGGAACCACACAGCTGAAAGCAATGAATCAACGGCTTCTGAAATATATCTTTTGCAAAGGGAAGGAAACCAGGAGATGGAGGAAAGGGATAAGAGAAGGGAAGAAATGGAAAAAGAATTAAGATGCATTCTGTAGTACATATACTGACTCCCCTTAAGGGATGTAATCTTAGGCACTGAAAACATGTGCTTATAAAAATAAAAACTGAAAATGCAAACATGACAAAATTTATGGGCTGTGGCAAAAATAATTCTGTGACAAGGCACCTATGTCAAGAAAGGAGATCCCAAATAAGCTCACACTACATCTCGAGGAACTAGAAAAAGATGAACAGACTGAGCCTGAAGTTAGTTAATAGAAGGAACTAAACATGGTCAAAGCAGAAACAAGTGAAACAGAGACTAGGAAAAAATGACAGATAAATCAATGAAACAAAAGTTGGTTTTGCATTAAGGTAAACAAAATTGACATACCTTCAGCCAGTCTGAAAAGAGACAAATAAATGAAATCAGAAATGAGAGATATTACAGGGGAACTTAGTTCTCTTTCCCATCTGGCAAGATGGCGGATGAAAAAACTGAGAAGCCAGACACTAAAGAGAAGAAACCCAAAACCAAGACTTATGCCAGTAATACTGATAAAAAGGGTAAGGTGAAGGCAAAAAAAAATCAAAGCAGGGGCAGCCCCACTGCAGCCGAAATCCTGTCCTGGTTAGAGGAATTGATAGGTACTTCCAATCTGCTACGTATTCCAGAAAGGTTTGTATAAGAGAAAGTACGCAGCTGCTAAATCAAAGGTTGAGAAGAAAAAGGAGAAAGTCCTTCTTATGATCACAAAACCAGTAGGTTGGGACAAGAATGGAGGTACCCAGGTTTTTAAGCTTCAAAAAATGCCTAGATGCTACCCTACTGAAGATGTGCCCTGAAAGCTCTTGAGCCACTGCAAGAAACCCTTCAGTCATCATGTGCGGAAGCTTCGAGCTAGCATCGCTCCTGGCACCATCTTGATCATCCTCACTGGGTGTCGCAGAGGCAAGAGAGTGGTCTTCATGAAGCAGTTGGCCAGTGGCTTGCTGCTTATGACTAAGTCTGTTAGCCTTAATCATGTTCCTCTACAAAGAACACACCAGAAATTTGTCATTGCCACCTCTACAAAAATTGATATCAGCAAAGTGAAAATTCCCCAACACCTCACTGATGCTTGCTTCAAGAAGAAGCTGCAGAAACCCAGACACCAGGAGGGCGAGATCTTCCACACTGAAAAGGGAGATACCAGATTTCAGAGCAGTGCAAGGTGGATGAGAAAGTGGTGGACTCGCAGATTTTAGCAAAAGTCTAAGCTGTTCCTTAGCTCCGGGGCTACCTGTGATCTGTTTTTGGGTTGACAAATGGAATTTATCTTCATAAATTAGTGTTCTAAATTTCTTACTAAGAACCTAATTAAATAACTGATGCATTAAAAAAAAGAAATGAGAGATATTACAAATGATGCCACAAAATGCAAAGCACAGTAAGAAATTACTGCAATTACATACCAAATTAGATAACCTAGACAAAAAGGATAAATTCATAGATATAAACTTCCAAGACTGAAGCATAAAGTAATAGGAAATAGAAATGGCACAGTAATAGATATGGAGAATGGCACCCTAATAAAATATCTCCCATAGAAAAGTCCAAGAAATTCATTACTAAATTCTACCAAATGTTTCAAGAAGAACTAATACCAGCCCTTCTCAAGCTCTTCCCAAAACATTGCAGGAAAGTGTTGAAATTTATTTAACAAGGCTAGTCCTACTTCAATGCAAAAGCCAGAGAAAGACACTAGAAGACTAGAAAGGCCAGTCTCCCTGATGAACATGAATGAAGAATCCTTGACAAATTCAACAACACATTGAAAGAGCCATTCACAGGTGTGGGAAGGAGACCAAGAGATGGAGGGAGAGGAGAGGAGAGAAAAGGGGACATGAAAATAATAGAGATTATTAGGTATGTCTACCAACTCTTCATGAAATATGCAATCAGTATATACTGAAAATATGAATTAATAAAAACAAAAATCATTTCATTTATAATAGTTACCAAAAATTTTTAAAAAGTACTTAGGAATAATTTTATCAAGAATTTGTTAGATCTATACACTTAAAACTACAAAAACATAATGAAAGAAACTGAAGAAGCTCAAAAAAAAAAAAATGGGAAGATGGCCTATATTCATGGATTGGAAGAATTAATATTATTAAAATGTTCATACTATCTAAATTCACCTATTGATTCAATGTAATGTCTAAGAATATTACACTAATATTTTACATAGAATTAGTATAAACAATATTAAAATTTTTTCTGGAGCCACTAAAGACCTCAAATAGCCAGAGCTTTCCTGAGGGGGATAAATGTAGAAGAAAGTAGAACTACTATGTTTCAACAATTTACTACAAAGCAATAATAAAACAACAAGTTACTGGACCAGAAATTGATATAGAGGCAAATGCACCAAAAAGATAGTTCAGAAATAATTCCATTCACTTATGGTCAATTGATTTTTAGTAAAAAGAGAGAAATGATTTCAAAACGCCAAGAACATGAGGGAAGTAGTCTCTTTAATTCACAGTGTTGGAAAACCTGATAGCCACAGACAAATTAGACCTAAGTATCACATCATTTACAGAAGCCAACTCAAAATAGGTTAAAGATGTAAATGCTAAGGGCCAGGGAGATAGCTCAGTAGGATAAGCTTCGCAAATGCAAGGTCTTGAGTTCAAATCCTGGTACTGGGAAAAAAAAAAGATATAAATGCTAGACCCCAACCTACAAAACTAGAAGAAAATATATGGAAAAATTTTATGTCAATTGTTGGGACAACAACTTTTTAAAAATGTGATCCAAAAAGCAAAGACAACAAAAGCACAAGGAGACAGAATTACATTAAACCATAATAAAAGTACAAGCAGACTGGATTACATCAAAGTAGAAAGCTTTGTACAGCAAAAGAGTAAGTTGCAGATGAAAAAGGCCACCTACAGAATGGGGGAAATATTTATAAACCATATATCCAATAAGAGATTAATATCTGAAATATATAAGAAACAAACTGCTAAACAGCAAGAAAGTAAATAACCTAATTTGAAAGTGAGCCAAAAATCTGAGAAAGCATTTATCAAAAGAAGACAAGGGGCTGGGGAGACAGCTCAGTGG
>NW_004524768.1:3686062-3691694 GCF_000260255.1 Octodon degus | reverse complement strand
ACACTTAGAATTAAGGAAATGTAATAACTTTTTTCACTTCTATAAGCCAGGCTTTGGGCCCTAAACTCAGAACTACACAAAATAGTTCCATGAGAAAAACCAAATTCAATGTGTATTGCTTTGACTCATGTAGTCATTCACTTGTTAAGACAAGAGGTCCCATTTCCATAGTTGAACTTACAAATGGAAGTAGCCAGCTGCCTCTGTGCTATAATTTTTGTAGCTTTGGTTAAAAAACCTATTGCCCTGTATGTACTGATGATATATTAATATTTCTGACTAAAAGAACATTCCATGGACTTGGGCTAAGGAAGAGCAAAGCCACTTCTTAAAATAGAAAGATGCCAGCACAAGGTCAGTTGGTATGGTGGGTCTTTTCCACAGCAAGCAGTGCCAGGAGTGGAAGACATCTACCAGGCTGGAGTGACAGGCAGGGTCTGGAGGACTGGAGGAAGGTCCCAGTCATGTCTGTCTGTTCACAGAGCTGCTGTTTCCTCACAGGTGGTGGCCATGATGGTGTCCTGTCTACACCAGAGATTAGTCATTTCCATGCCAGAAGGTGTAGACATACAGTTCTTTCATATCCGCACTCAGAAGAAGAGCAGGAACAGACAACAAAGCAGACCTAAAAGCCCTGGGCCACCTCAGGCACACCTTGCTCTCTGCTAGGGCCACGAAAGCCAATGCAGCTCAACTAGTCACCTTCTCAGTAGTACCCAGAGTGTCCAGGCACAGGGTGCTGAGCTGCCAGTTCTGGGTGTTGATGGGAGTTCAGGGACAAAGGCACAGCACTGCCTCCAGAGAAGGGAGTCTATACCATGTGTGCATATCACCTCATCTCGCAGATGGTGCTCACTGATTTTCCAAAATTTCATTAGAACACACCCATCATCTGATTCTCTGTGTGTGCCTCGCTAGCAGCCTTAACCAAGAAGCAGAGATAAAGGCTTGATTGCTCCCTCCCTAAGGGCCAACTTGCTCTATAGTTCCTTCAGAATTCTAAAAGAAATTTATTATTACAATATAACTGATGCAGATTGTAAAATTTAAAACCCATGTGAGATTTAGATCTTTTATTTTTTCTTGGACGATGAACACATGCACATACGTGCAGATGCATTAGTACACACACACACACACACACACACACATTATTTAAAGGAAAGACTTTGGAATCCTAGATTACTTTCTAAAAGGGCTGCTGTGCACTTCTTGTTGCTTGTAAAGACATTATAGGTTGTTCCTAAGGCAGCATTTTCCAGCTTCTCCTGCTGCTCTCCAGACTCAAACTTAATAACCAGTGATGTAATGAGTGCCTGTGGGGGTTCCTTCCACAAGCACCCCCAATCTCCTAGCAAGTGGCTACATCCTGCTGTCCACTTGCATGTCACTAACAGCCACACACACCAATTAGTCTCCCGGGGGTGTCCAAATCCCAGAACTATTACCTCCTTGCCTGCTGAGACAAGGCTGCCTCATGGGGCTCAGCCAGAGGAGCACTGTGTGATCACGGATCTTGCCCACCATGGAAGGCAGGGCACTAGCCTACCCGGCCCCCAGCCAGCTCAACTCCAGCTGCACAAAGAAGTTGCTGAGAGAAATCTTCTGCCCACACATGCAGCACCCAGGTGCCAAGCTCAAACTCTGTCTTCTCCAGACTGAAAGAATTAGAATTTCAGAGTCAAGTTACAACTGTGGAAATAACCCATACTGAAGACACCCTCTTGGATTGCTTTACTAATCATCCAGGTTCATGGGCAGGAAAGAACTGCACTGACGTTAGCATTTGGGGTCACCTGTGAGACATCTCCTCAACTTATAACCCAGTGACTACAAAGAATGCTGAGGTAATCAACAGCTCCCAGCTGAAAATGCAGTAGGGAGCAGAAATGGTTGAAGACCAAGGGTGGATGCTAAAACTTGATGTGTTTGCAACACATACTAGCACTGTTCTGCTTAAACAAATGCTACCAGGATGCAGGGAAGGAAGCAGGTCTGTGTGCCTCTGCAGGAAATGAGTGGGCCTGAGCCTCCTGAAGCCCACCTTGGCAGTTTGATTTAGATGTCACAAAGCCCAAAACCTGATTTACACAAAAAACTTACCAGACCCAGACAGAGAATGATGCTTATGTCTGCATGGTTTATAAAACAGTAGAACTGTAAATTATGTGAAAACCTAATAATGTATGACAACTATAGGTATTGAACCTCCAATCAATGAAATACTCTATAGTCCTAAAACATCATATTCTATGAGACAATTTGAGAACAGAAATAAATATAAATTGTAAAATTAAGGGGAAATTAACAAAACAGTAATGGTCTGATTTCATTATAAATATTTCCAAATCAAATTAAAGATTAAGTTTTTATATTCTAAAGACATCTTGACATATGGTAAGCAAAATGCTAACCATGATCTGCCCCCCACCAACTCCATCTTGACACCAAGAAGCTGTGAATAGAATGAGGAGTCCCTCCTGAATTACATTAGGTTCTACAGCACAAGTGTTCTCAATATAGAAAGATTACCCTTGTGTACTAACATAACCACTGGAAGCCTTCCAAAGGAGAATGCTTTTAGACCTCTCAAGAAAGAAAGATGGGGATGCAAAGCAGGAGAGTGACCAGAATGACCAGCACACCACTGCTGGTTGAAAGACAAAGAAGCCAGCCCAGAAGAAAAGCAAGTAGACAAGGAGCCAAGAAAGGCGAAGCTGGAAGTCATCCAGAAAAGGGGATCCTTTCCCCGTGGACACAGGGAGTTAGCTTGGCCATGAATCTGGATGAACTTGGGAGCAGAATTTTTCCTAGAGCTTCTGGTGCAGGGAAATGATGGGACTGAAACGTTACCATTTGTCGCCTGTACTTCACAACCCTGGTCTTCCATGGTGTTGGCTATTCCTGATGTATTTCCAACTTGGCTGACAACCTAACATTAGTTTGGGAGCCCCCTAAACAGAACCCCTAGCCAAGCCCTGAAGGACTTCAGACCCACAGAACTGAGAACTAATAAATCTGTGTTAAGTAGCTATGTTTGAATTAATTTTTTTATGTAGCAATTGAATATTAATGCCAAAAATGCACAGAAGAAAAGGCTAAAAGAAAAGAAATCAAAATACAACAGCAGAGCTGGCCAGATAGCTCTGCTGAGGCAGACACTGGGACTGGGGTTTGATCCCTGGTGTGTGGTGCCATGCTTTGCCATGCCAGCCTGGCCCCCAGGGCATGCTGAAATGGGGATCGAGACTGGGTACCATGGCATGCGCCTATAATCCCAGTACTTGGGAGGCTAAAAACAGAAGGATCACTATGAGTCATATCTGCATAGTGAGACCCTGGAAATCCTGTACTAAATACATAAAAAAATAACAGCACTTACTTTCAACAGTAGAATTCTTCCATTACTGCGCACATTGTGCAGCAATATAGTTTTTCCTTGAACTCAAGCAAAAGACTTTTTAAAGCTTCATATTTTACAAAACAAGAGGATAAAAATTACATGTTTGGTATTCATTCACCATGGATAGATTTGAACTAAGACTATCACAGAAAGTTTTTAATCTATTGATAACCTGATCAATAATTTGGTGCAAAAAGCCTTTTTCTCAAGCCCATTATAGTCCATATTCTAGTGTTACATATAAAAGATAACTGTAAGGTGGTTTCACACTTTCTTAAAACCACAGGTCTTAAGGTAGAAAAAATGTTTTCCTAGTCCTTTAAATCCACATGGACTCAATGGGAGACGATTAGAAGAACTTCCTTTTCTTTTGTTCTCTTGATCGCTGACATAACCTAAGCCCCAGAAAGGTGTGCTTTCATCCACTTACAAAGCAGAGGCAGTAATTGCCTGGACATGTTTTGTCACTGCCATGTGCTTTTAGCAATTAAAAGTTGTTCACATCACTCCCTTGATCTTTTTACTTCAAGCCAATCATTTAATATTCTCATCAGCAAAATTGGAATTAAGCTATCATCACTCTGCATTGAGAAAGATGAAGGGCTCCACAGAATCTAACAAGTGTTCTTTATTCTGCACAAGGAATGTGCAGGGCTCACACACTCCCGCTCACCTGTAACCTGTGTTCATGGAGACTTCACTGAATACACTTTTGTTCCAGAGGTGTGAATCATTTCAAGTGGGCTTGTACGGGGAATGGTTTTCTGAAAATATACTACGGTATATACTTGACTCCTCCCTAGATGATGCAGTCCTCACAAAGAGACTATTTAGCATGGCTATTTATTCTTAGTTTACTGACTTTTTTGCTTGTAGGTAAGATATTCAGCCATGTACTAGGAAAGGGCACCTGCAGGACTATAATAAGAGGCTGGGCTACAGTGGGAAATGTGTGAGAGAACGTTTGGGAGGAACTGGGGAGAAGGGCAAGTCAGTCAGAGTAGAAAGTTAGGGGATCAAAATCAGCAAAAGGGGCCAGGGAGATGGCTCAGTAAAATAAGTGCTGCCCTGGCTGAGTTCAAGCGCAAGGACCTGAGTTCAATCCCCAGTTTCGCCAAAAAAATAAAAAACAAAAGAACTAAAAATCAGTGAAAATGAGTATTGTGTTTCTTTAAATGTAGATTAGGCATCAAAGAGTATGAGGTGGAAAGAAGGTCACTGCATGAAGATCAAGAAGATATAACTATTATAAATGTATATGAGCCTAGCACAATAGCTCGTAATGATAGAAAGCAAATGTTTAGTCTAAAGGTAATAGAGCTGAAGGAACAGGTCACAGTATAAGAATAGCAAGTGACTGCAGAAACACACTATTTTCAACAATGGATGGACCATCCAAATGAAAGAAACTCCCAACCTGCTAGACATCCGGCATGAGTTTGTGTTTTCTAGAATCAAGGAATGAACTTCAAGAACAATGGAGATTAAGAGTAGAATAAATTTTGGGGGGGAAAGAAAGATTCTGTCCAAGAGAGACAAAAGGGACCCATGTGCATTGCCAAAGAACCTGCCTTTTTCTGGGGCTTTTTTATAAGCAAAGCCATGAGGTGAGGTGGGTCTAAGGTAGGAAACATGGGACATAGCATGAAGTGGAACAAAACTATGATCAACCGATAAGATTCTGAGTATAATTGTTCAGGTAAAATTGATTAAATTGGGATCCAATGGGGAAGTGAGTCATGAATCACATAGCAAGTGAACATGAGTATAGAACAGGGGCTTTTCCTGTAGGAGATTGGGTTAGTGATGTCTCTTGGCTTTTTCAAGGTAAATGATACATGTTTAAAATATCAATCCCTGTTGTCTATCTCTAGCAAGGAATGTATGTGCATTTCTTTTATTTTTTGTCTTGAGGTCTGACCCACAGCAAAAGTGCCTTCTCGCCCACAGTTACAAGGTGTCTTGTCTTCTATATTGGCTACTTTGAGGGCCTACCCATCTGACTACCTATGACATTTCTAATTTAGCTGCCTACATCACAAATGGCAAACCAACAAGAAGCATTGGATTTAAATTACTCTTTAGGGGGCTGGAGAGATGGCTCAGTGGTCTAAAGCACCTACTTGGAACAAGGTTGGCAAAGCACAGAGACCGCGGTTCGATCCCCCAGCACCACATGCCAGCCAGCTGCGCCCCCTGGTGGGCTGAGCTGCCCCACACACACAATAA
>NW_004524768.1:3672222-3678067 GCF_000260255.1 Octodon degus | reverse complement strand
TTATAAAAAAAATGAATAAAAAACAAAAAAGAGGACATACAAATGACGAATAAGTATATGAAAAATATGCTTGACACTAACCACGAGGGAAATGTGAACTAAAACGAAAACATCACCTCACCTCAGTTAATACAGCTATTATCAAAAAAAACAAAAATAAAATAAAATTTAAAAACTCCTCAAGTGTTGATGAGGATATGGACAAAAGAAAATCCTTGTGCATCTTAGGAGGAATATAAATTTCTATAATGATTGTGGAAGACAGAATGGAGGCTCCTCAAACAATTAGAAGCAGAACTCCCACAGAACCAACATCCTTCTTCCGGTTCTTAACTGACCACCGCTCCGCTCCCTCGTGCTCACTGTGGGTCATTAAGAGCAGCCAAGGCATGCAGGCAACTCATGTGCTCAACAAAGGAGGACTGGATAGAGAGCATGTGGCCTAATCCCACAATGGAATGCTCTTCTGCCATAAAGAAAAGAAGGTGCTGTTCTTTGCAACAAGCATGGGAGTGTAGGACATTATTTTAAGTGGAATCATCCAGGCAGAGAAAGACAAACACCACATGACTGCACTTATCTGCAGGATATTAAAAGGTTAAACCCACAAAAACAGGAGAGAACCGGCAGTTACCAAAGGTTAGGAGGTCAGTGGGCCGCTTAGATGTTGGCCAAAGAGCAGTAAATTTCAGTTAGTCACAAGGATTTGTTGCACAAGCTAATGACTACACTTCAGTAAATAACAACATATTGCATATTGGAAAATTACCAAAATTGTAATTTTTTTCTCCTGCCTCTGGTTCATTTGTATAAACAGGACAGGAGGTTACCAGTCTCATGCAGATGACAGCTCAAGGATCCTTGAGCTATCTTCACACTGACAGACAAAAGCATTTACTATGGCTCCTTTAGGGCAGCCTGGGCACCTTTGGAAACCTAATCTAGGGCTGGAACTGGAGCTGGAGCTGTCCTGGGCATGTGCTCTGGTTTTAGTCTTCACCTTTGGCCAGAAAGGCCTGCAACCCTTGGCAATGTGGACAGCAGCATGCTTCTCAAGTTTGAGGTAGTTAAAGCTAAATCCACTATTAAAAGTTGTAAGGCTAATTTTACAGGATAGGAAATGGACTGTGAATCTTTCATTTATCAGAAAAAAAGCATTGAGAATCAAAAGAGAAACCAGACAGCAAAGTATATTTTTTTAAAAAGCATGATAGCAAATGAAGCATTATAAGGTTGAGAGTTAAAGGCAAATATATCTGTCATATCGAATAGGAGGAAAGTGGTTTATTAAAAGGGAAAAGATTTCAAATTGAGCTAAACACATCTAAAAACTTCACATAGAATCAAATGACAATGACAAAATGGAACAGGACATTTGAAATCCCAAAGGACAGGCAAAGATAATTAGGTAAATGCTATGAGGTCAACATGAGATGGTATAAATAATACCAGGAAAATGGGTGTCAAGTGAGCAGGATCTCTTTATCATGATGAAGGGAACTCTCCACCTTGAGAGGCTTCATGGTGTCTATGCCCCAAATAGTCTATTAGTGAAATTTTGTAAAATAAAAAGCAATTAAAATTCAGACATCAAGGAAGGACACCAGCAGAAGGAAACCTTAACTCATTTGTTATGTGCTGACAGACCAAGTAGAAAAAGATTAAATGATAATATAGAAAATGATTTTGAAAATGCAAACATGTACCAGAGTCTCTAAAAGTTCCATCCCCATCAAGTTCATCCCCAACACCAATAATCTGAACTTTAATCTGCACATCAGGTAATTCTGATGCACAAACTGTCTAAACAAAAGGATGGGGATATCTGAAGTGACACACTGAAGAAGGGAATGTAATAAAGTTCTATAGGACATTTTGCCAGCACAGAGACAGTGTAATCATTCATTGCTTGTAAAATATTTACTGAATTTATACAAAGCTAAAATAAAAAACATTTAAAGTTCTATGAAGTAGAAATAGTTTGAATATATTTTCTGATCCTAATGCATTCAAGAGAAAAATAAAAAATAAATAAATAAATAAAAAACCTAACAACCAGAAAAATCCAAAGATGTTTAGGTACCACTATACAATAAGCAGATCTGGTCCCATAGGAGAGCTCAAAAAATCAAAATTTCACAATATTCAAGTAGAAATAAATATTTTTAAAATGAAAATGTAGAAACTACTATTCGGCTCAAACTGTACTCAGTGGGAAGTTCTGGCCCTCGAATAGTTCCATTATCAAATAAGAAATGAAAATAAATGAAAAGAGATTTTACCTCACATTTATGCTTCTTTAATTTTGAGACTTTCAGTACTACTGAATTGGCTAATAATCTATTTCCATATGTTTATATCCTGTTGCTTTTCTTTTTCTTTCTCTTATTCACATCTTTAATTTATTTAGATTAAGTTATAGAAATTACTTCAATAGTTATCCCTTCCCCAAGGTCATGAACCTATTTTCTTTTTCTCAAATCTATTTATTTATTTATTTATTTATTTATTTATTTATTTGGTACAGGGTATCACTATGCAGGTGGGACTCATAGTCAACCTCCTGTCTCAGCCTCCCAAGTGCTGGGATTACAGGTGTGCGCCACTATGCCTGGTTCAGTTGCCAACATAGCATGCCAGGGGTACTGGGGCCCACACAGCGTGTGGTTCTGGGCGTCAAACCCGGGTCCTTGCACTTGCCAAGCAGGTGCTTAGACCACTAAGTTATCTGCCCCAGGCCTCTATTTTTTTATGCTTTAATTTTTTTTTTTATAGAATTCTGTCTCAGTTATTTATCTCTCATTGCTGGGACACTCAAAGGGAAGGAAGGAAAGGTTTACTTAGCTCACAGTTACTGGGGGTTTCAGCCCATACTCACCTGGCTCCAAGGCAGAGCAGCACAAGGCAGAGGGCAACCTTTCCTGGCCACAGCAAAGAGCAGAGAACAAAGGGAGGAGGAGCAGCAGCTCAAGCAGCTGGCTTCTCCCCCTCCTTACATTGACATGCAGATTACCTGCCCCAGGGCAGGTGCAGCACCTACACCCACAGTAATCAATCACAAACTCCAGAAGCTGCCCTGTGACAGTATGAGGCTTTGGGGGGACAACTAGATACAAACCATAGCAGATATTTTAAAATTCAGAAAAGTTTAATGAAACACATTCCAGATAACCACCGCTCAATTACAACAAATTTTAGTCTTTGTTGTATTGCTCAATTTCACCATTTTTGTACAATTTTTTGTAACATTGTTTTTCTCAAAATTTTTATGAACACTTTGTATCAGTGTTTTACTAGAGAAGCAGATAGAACACAAGATAGACTTCTGTACAAGGAATTACAAAACTGGCTCACAATATCCAGCCGCAGAGCTGGATGAGGAAGTATGCAGAGGGCATCTGCACAGTGGAGACTTAGTGCTTCAGTCCAAGGTCTGGAGCTCACTACAGTGTCCTGTGCAACTCATCATCTGGAGGCTGCTGGATCTGCCACAGAAGGCTGAAAGATCCACATCAGAAGCTGAGGAATCTGTGATAGAAGCCTAAGAGTCTGCACTGGAAGTCAGAAGATGATGTCCAAGCTGGAGGTGAAGACTGCAGCTCCTCCAAAGAACAGAATCAGGTTCATCCTTCCTCCATTCCCCTTTGTATCATTTGGGCAATGAGCCGTCCTAAGGTGGATCCTAGTGTGTAGAATTGATGCACTGAGTGAGTTAAGCTTCTAAACTTAATTTGACATAATCAATAACCATTTCTAGGTATTACCTGTACATGTCGTGGGACTTCAGCGTGGTATTTCCATATAGCCACACTAGTACACTGTTCCAACTCCATCACTTTTTTCTGCCCTACTCCCCACGCCACACACCCCACAGTCTCTAGAAATCACTATTCTACTTTCAGGTCAATGTTTTTATTTTCCTCATATGAGACAAAACATGCAGTTCTTGCCTTCAGGGTCTGGCTTCTTTCACTTTAAAGTGGTGTCCTCTGGTCCCATTCATTTTCTGTTAGCAGTAGGCTTTCTTTCCTTGTGGTGGAAGAATTCATTGTGTGAATATAGATCACACTCTTCTTATCCACTCATCTGTTGGAAAACAAAAATAAATGATTTTTGTGCTAGTTTCACTGGGCTGATTCCAGGTCTCAGGTGTTGTAACTAGTGTTGCAGGAAACATGGGAACGTAGCTCTCTTTGTCATGCTGATGCCATTTTCTTTGGATATAAATTCAGAAGCAGGATAGCTGTATTAAATGGTAGAACTATTTTTCATTTTTGAGGAATCTCCATGCTATGTCACATCCCAGGAGCAATGAATATGAATTTCTTTTCTGCACATCGTTACTTCACTTGTTATATATTGTTCTATGTTGTTTTATTTTTAATAATAGCCATTTTCACCTGGAAGAAAAGAAACACCATCATGGCTTTGATTCATATTTCCCTGATGGTAATGTTAGTTAAATGTTAGTAAATGTTAGTTCAAATACTTTTAAATTCAGAAAAGTCTATGGAATTCTGTAACAGATAGCCACAGATCCATTGCTTACATACTTTTATTAGTGCATATGAATAATACATATAGCTGGAGTTTGCTTTGGAAGTTGGTATGAGCATTTAACATATTTCCATCAATTTCAATTCCATAGCCCCCACTTCCTCCCCAATCCTGCCCTTCTTGTCTCCAGAAGGCTACCTCCTGGTTTCCTATCATTTCACTTTTATTTTATTTGTTTATTTATGTACATTTTAGGTTTCTCATATAAGAGAAAAAATTCAGTATTAACCTTCTGAGTCTAATTTTATTTAACCTCATGCTTTATAGTGTCATCCATTTCCTGCAGAGGACATGATTTCAGTCTTGTTTATGACTAAGTAATGTTCTATTGTGTGTACATACCACATTTTTTTATTGATTTATCTTTCGATGAGCATCTAGACTATTTTCCTAGATAAGCCACTGTGAATTGTACTGCTATAAACATGAGTACTAATGCATCACTACACTATTGTGTCTTTAATCCTTTTAGGAATGTGCTAGGTGTCAAGTCAAGTGGGATATCTAGTTCTAGTTTGTGGAGGAGTCTTCATACTGATTTCCATAGTGGTTGTGCTAGTTTACATTCCCACCAATAGTGTAAGAGGGCTCCTTCTTCCCTGTATCTTCTTTTCCTTTTCATTCATTTTTTCAGTCGTTGGATAGGTCTCTCATGTATCCACCCTCGTAAGTGGAATAAATCAAACTCACATATGTAAACATCATGTTGTCTCCCTAGTGTAAGGAGGGCATTGTTTAATGAGGAAACCCAAGGTTCATTACACTATGCTCTACCTTAGAAATGTTTTCAGATTTTTGTAATGAAAAGTCAAAGAAATAATAACTCATGCAAATACTTTTTGAAAGGTAGAGATTGAATGAAAATGTCCCCATCCCATCAAGAAGCAGCAAATCCATGACTTCTCTGGGATGCCCTAACAAACAGCGTACAAGAAAACCTGCCACCCCACATCTGAAGAGAAGCAACCAAAAGAGTTAGACCTAGTGGAGAAGACTCTGGAGCCATACCGGTAGCGGACTTCAGGGATGATCTGGACCAACCGCTAGGTGAGAAGTGCAGTCTCCAGAGAGGGAAATGCTGAAGGCCACAGACAGAGTCCACTGGCCAGCAGTCTCTGAAAGTAGAGATCTGAGAAAAGTCCCCTGAGAAGACAAACAGGGGAGGTGTGAACTTCACCTGGAGCTCTCTTAGGAGAAAGGGCTTGGTGAGTCCTCTGCTAGCCTCTCTGTCCTTCCTAGCAGGCCTTTGGGGTTGACAGGGATCTGTGGTCAACAAGAGTCAAAAGGA
>NW_004524768.1:3651051-3671267 GCF_000260255.1 Octodon degus | reverse complement strand
GGTTAGGATAGATATATAGTTACATTCTCTTAATGAATAGAGGGATTTTTTCTAATGGTGTTTGTAGATAGGATATCATGTCCGCATCTTGTACAGCAATTAACTGAGAGGAATGTATGCAATGTGTTAATTATTGAAACTGTCCTACCAATTTGATTTGAAACTGTCTCACTGATATTTGTTTATCAATAAAATTATGGGAAAAAAACACATGCCCACACATGCCATATTCATGACATATCACATAGCACACACAAGCCACGTGAACTATTTGAGAAATGAGTCAAAAGTCATACATGTATTTATGCCCTGTGCCTCAGGCGTTCCCTTCAGCACTCCACATAGGGTGCTTACAGCAGCTTTCAGTCTCTTCTGACAACTCAAGGTGACCATAAATTCTGTCCAGACCCCAGGCTGGATGCTACTGACTCTCCGAGTGAGCAGAAGCATAGTGGACCCTGGCTGGGGCCAGGAGGATGGAAAGGTAGCACCTCTCACAGCCTCTGTCCTGCAGGCAACCGGCTCTGCACCCTCTCCACACAGGAGAGGCTCTGCCTGCTGCTTCCCTGGAGCCCATAGGGCACTGAGACCCCTCTTCCAGCCCATCCTTTGTCTTCACATTCATTCCACTGTGGTCCAAGTAGCTGTTCTTCCATTTATTTTTTCATGTTTTGCCTTTTCTCTCTTCTTTCCTCCTATTTGTCATTGCTTTAAGTTGGGAGCAAATATTCTACACCATTTTGAATGGAGGTTTCCAAGTGGCATCTGAGTTCAAGTTTCTCACTGAAAATTTATGTTACTAGGAGTCAGTTTTCCACCTGTGTGAAGTAAATACCTAAATGTTTTTCGCAAATCAGTAGCAAATTATAACTTACTTACTAATCCAGTTTTGCCTCATTGGTTTGACAGATGGTTATAACTGCATTATGAAAAAAATCCTCAAGTTTATATAGGTCCAATTTAGGAGTTTTTCACTAGATGACAAATTGAGCCAGTCAACAATATTATGCTTTTGTACAATAAGTAATATACTTAGGAATGTGACTGGCTGCATGCAACAAAACTCTACCACTGGTAACATAACCAAATAGGAGTTACGATCATGTAACCAAAATTCCAGAATCAAGAAGGGCAGATCAGACACCAAATCCAAGATGGCAGCTGGACCCAGAACCACAGCTTCCAACTTGACCATTTATGTGCCTGTAGCTTTGCTCTCATGGCTGTAGAAGGCCAAAGAACTCCTATACATCCTGTCATGAGCAACAGTAAAATGCTTGTGAAGTGGGTAGTGGAGCAAATCTATAGATAATCTGGATATCAGGACTGGAGAGATAGCTCAGTAGAATAAGTGCTTGCCTGGCAAGCACAGGGTCCTGAGTTCAATCCCTGGTACCAAATAAATAAATAAATAAATAAATAAAATCTGGATATGGCCTTTTAATAAGGAAAATTATACCTTTCTCAGAGAGTAAACTTTGCTTAAATATGATTGGCCACAACTATGTCTGAACAGCCACTTCAAAGGACACAGGTAGGCCTAGAATGTTGAGCATATTAGTGCTTCAAAAAACTTCAAGTGTATATTATTAATTAAGAGGGAAGAATGCATATTGAGTAGGCAATCTGCAATATGTGCCACAACAAATGTGTAATGTACTTATGTCTGAATGCAAGTCCTATTTTTAGAACACATAGGTATTTACACACATTTACAATGCCATAAAACCTTTAAAATCAGATAGTTTATTGTTACAGACAAATTAAGAGAGTGTTGGTCTTTAAATTTAGAAATCAAATCTGGAAAAATAATTAAACTTGGGAATAAATGATTTGCTACACTATTTTTAAAGTTTTAATTTTCATTTTAAAATTTTACTTTATTTTATTTTTAAGAGTTTAAACAAAAGCAAAAACAAAGACATAAACAGGGTAGCATACAATTATACATATGTTATAGATTTTCAAAACAAGAATAACTAAGTAACAATGGTTTTTATCTATTTTTATCATCAAATCTGTTGCTCAAATAACAGATACAGTTATGCAAGACTGGACAAATAACTGAGTATTACTGCTTGCTTTCAAGAAACCTTAATTTTTTTCCCTGTCTTTTTTTACCTTTTAAAAAATTTATTTTAAAGAGAGCATAATAATAATTGATAAGACATTAGCAATGGTACACATAGAAGACCAAGATGAGAGGTATTCAAGCATGGTTTTTATATTGCATATTGATGTCCTCAGTGTAGTTGCTCAGATTGCAGATACCAGCATACAGAGTTAGTCAAGTTGCAAACTCTATACATTAACTGCTATTTCAAAAAAAAAAAACTAATAGAAATTATTAGTACAGTCATCTTAGCCATCATGTATATATACTTGCATGTTTCCCCCTTTCTTTCCTCCTCTCTTTTCTCCTTTCACTCATCTTCATTAAAGTTTTCTTCTAACTTATTAGGTAATATTTCCATATTTCCTTTTATAAGTCTTCTGCATGTTGCATTGCAGGTCTCTAACCTTTGCACCACAGACTGACAACAGTACATGACCTGTGAAGAATCCAGCCAAACAGCAAGAGGTGAGAAGGGAGCAGTAACCAGAGCTTCACCTGAATTTACAGTTGCTCCTCAGCACTCACATCACTCCCTGGACTTCTCTTCCTGTCAGGTCAGTAGCGACCCAGGATTCTCCTAGGACCTGGACCCGTATTTGAACCAGGCATGTGAGTGATAGAGGTGGCAAGCTCCTTATGGAACTCTAATGCCTGGTAATGGGAGGTGGAACTGAGGCAGTGATGCTCATCCTGGGGAACAGCTGCAAATACAGATGAACATTAGCAGAGACTTCTGTATCACAGCATCATAATAACATAATATAATGCTGTGATTATAATCACAGCATTACAATGTACTTGAGTCATTCCAAAATCACTATATCCCTATCCACAGAAAAACTGTGTTCCATAAAATTGGTCTCTGGCATCAAAACCTCTGGGGACCAGTCTTACAGTTTCACGGTCCACAGTGGGAGTGGAAAATGGCCCTACTGTGCTACAACTAGGGCTGCAGCCAGCACTTCAGTCCTGAAAGCAATGCCGACTGTGTTTGTACATATCATCGCAGTGTTCCGGTCTTTCATGATGAATTAAAGGGTTGGTCTTGCTGTAAAAGAAGAACGTTGATTTTTTTTTTTACTTCTTAAGTATCTTAGGCTGCACAAAAGGCCAGCATAAGAGCAAGAAGCTCCCCCCCACACCGCCGCCAGTCAAGCCAGAAATCAAGACTACTGAGAAGAAAGAGCTCTCAGAACTGAGGCCCACGTTCAAGGAGCATATCCTTCAATCACCAAAGCCAGTAGAGGAAATCAAAAGACTAAGCCTGGATGAACCAATGACGAGTTTGAAATTAAGAATATCTGCCTCTCTAAAACAAGCACTTGAAAAACTTACACTGTCATCAGGGAATGAAGCAGATAAGAAAAAAGACAGTGATGAAATTAAGATTGAGACCTCATGTACAAATGGAGGATGTTCAAAGACATTCAGGGTTGACAGAGTCTAGAAGAAGTCTGCATATATCATTCTGCAGTACTTAGTTTCCATGAGGGGATGAAATGCTGGAGTTGTTGCAGAAGAAAAGCTTCTGATCTTAATATATTCTTAGTTCAAGAACGCTGTACAACAGGGAAGCACATGTGGACTAAAAAGGATGCTGGGGGGGGGCGGATGCTGGGGAGATAGCTTAATAGAATAAGCATTTGCCTGGCAAGCACAGGGTCCTGAGTTCAATCCCCAGTACCACAAAAAAAAAAAAAAAAAAGAGAGAGAGAGAGAGAGAGATGCGGAGAAAAGTTGTTTCCTGTAGACATGACTGGCATCAGACTGGGGTGAATTCTCCATTTCTGTATATGCTAAGAATTCACTTCCGGATCTTAATCAAGTACAAGCAAACAGTACTTCATTAAATGTGCACATGGTATTTGAAAGAAAGAATTTCATCAAAACATGAAATTATGGGGTGTGATCAATGACTGCTACAAGTATCTATGACTGCTACAAAGATTGAGATCTCCATGTGAAAAGCTGAGCCTATGCAGTGGACAAGCCTTGAACTGCCTGCAACCACAAAACAGGAAAAGAAGATTCTACAGATTGAGTGGAAGAAGAAAAACACTGCTGCCTATTTCAGAAATCTCAGTGATGTGTGGTGAAGTTGTGGCTTGCTGCTGTAATCTTCTATTGTTGTTGTTTTATTTGTGAATCTGACATTTCAGGGTCAGCATTAGATTTTAAAAGCCAAAGTCAAGTCATCTTTTCATCTTCTGTTCTCTCCATGGGAGCTGTAAAATGCACTGTTCCTTCCTCGCTGTTAGAACCATATTTCTGTCCCGTACTTAAAGAAGCTGCAAAATGACTCATAATTGCAGGACCTTTCAATACAGTGCAGTGTTAGGCACAAAAATAGTGGAGGACTTTTTAAAGAGTCCCATAATTAGTCAAATTTTAATGAAATAGTTCATGGATTTTTTTTTCCTACAAAACTTGAAAATTTTAAAAGAGGATTTGTATTGTCTTTCCTATCTGGACAGTTAGTTAATTCCAGGAGGATTAACTTTTGAGAAGCCAGTAGGTAAAAGGGAATACGTGTGGAGGACCACCTGAGCAGCTCTCTTTGAAAGAAGAGCGACTGTCTCCATTTTGACTGAGCCTGACCCTATTTCCTCGTATTGTTATGCACAGAGCTGGCTAGGACTGCTGTTTGTCCTTCAGTTGGCCTTAAGCAATGTATATTGGTCTAGCTGAGGTGCTGGTGATAGTCTTTGAAGGTGGCCTACACGTTTCCCTGGTAACCTGTACTTGCTTCTCTTTAATGTGAGCCAGGGTCGTGACAGGACGGTAGAGCTAATGTTCCCTGGCGCCAGCTGGGATCGAGCCTGGAGACAGAGGCTATGACTTCCTGGGGCTTGAAAGACTACACCTTTCAAGTGAAGCACCAGACTTACCAAAACATTAGGTACTATATAATGCAGATTACTCTCTCTGCATATCCTCTCTGCATATGGCAGAGGTAAATGTAGGCCACCCACCTAGCTCAGCTCATAGTAGTCTCTTTCCCACAGTTCTCAGTCAATCCTCAAGCCACTCCCCCACTGAATAAAACTGGGTGAGGCCTTGGGTCACTCTCTTGGTTCCAGAAAGCCATCTTCATGGCTGGACTTAGAGCCCCTTGACTCCCCGATGATTGAGGATATAATTTAGTGTCTTTATTTTTGCCATGGGTTGCATTGTAAGTGGTAGATTGGAATCAATTTGATGGGATTCCAATAACTTTGGGATTACAAATATTGGCTTCTTGGATCAAGACGAGGACCTGGAAGTGTCTCCTACAAATACGTGTTGACTAACAGCTTAGAACTTTTTTACAATTTAATTTAAAATTTTAATTGATACCTGTGCTACTTGCCATGCATATGACTTAAAATACATGAAACAAAATAACAAAAGTATCAATTTGGATAAAATTTACCATTTTATAGGACTAAGCAATAAATTTTTAAAATCTCTTTGCTAATTATTTTCACGGAGTTACGACTCAGTTGTACCTGATCTACAGTCTAAGTCTGCTTTTAGCTCTCTATCGACAGAAACTCATAGCTGTTTCCATGATGGATACAAAACTAAAATTTCTAATCTGAAGATTTGTGGACATACATTGGAGTATGGGAAAACTAAATACATACATTTTGCTTTGTGACAACTATTACATGTTAAATAAAGTAGCTTAGTTCTTTTAGAGTTTTATTTTTAAAACTTTCATGAAGAGCTTCATTTTAGTAACAGTGTAAGTTGCAGTGTTTTATTTCTATGAAATGCAAGAAACACAGAATTCAGTTGTTTATGAGTTGGTGCAGAGCTCCATTAAAAGTGTTACAAGTCTTAGACTTCTGGTAGAACTTCATGGACTTGGAAATTAATCTTATGTTTATTAAAAATAAAGTAAAAGGGGTTTATTTTTCAAAACCGCTGAATTAGAAGATTCTTACAAAGACAGATGTCCTGGAGGACTCTTTTTGTGGACAGTTGGGACATACAGTTCTGTTATTGGCAGATACCTGGGAGGTCTCTTAGCTACGTAAATTAAAGATTTAGCTCTGTCACAAAAGACAAAAAAAATGGCTACCATGCTTTGTTGATATTGAAATAACACAGCAAGAAATTTGATGGCAAAAAGGTGCATAAGTCTCTAATACTGAAAGAGATGTAAGGCTTTTTCCTGTTGGAGAAAGCTGTATTCATTTAGAGACATGGAGGGCTTTTTCATTGCTTGTAGGAAAAGGTTGATATTTAATTTGATTAAATGGTATTTTTTTCTTTTTCTTTTCTTTTTTTTTTTTTTTCTTTTTTTGGCATTGGGAATCAAACTCAGGACCTTGTGCTTATGAAGCAGGAGATTATGCCACTGAACTATCTCCCCAGCTCAAAGTAATTTTTGTTGTACCCTTGAATATTTCCTTCCTGAGCCTGTCTCCTGAACATACCTTAATCTGTTGTGGTTGAATTGTTACTGAAACAAGTCAAGTACTCTAGCCTCAGATTCAGTTAGAAACATCATTTCTTTTGATATAGCTGTACAGATCAGCTTCATTGGTGAGAATTTCATTATTCATAAGAACCTCTGAATTGTTGCCAGGATAAAAATTTAAAGGATATTTACCTTTGACTCATGTATACACACAATTACAGTTAGGTAGAATGTTTTATTCTATAAATTTGTCAAAGTTAATAAATGCTTGTTGACTTGAAAAAAGAAACTCTGGGGACCACCGGTATATTAGATTTGTTCTTACAGATTGAGTCATGTGTCACTTGGTGCTGGGAATATCTTCTGAGAAATGTGGTACTACGCAGTTTCAACACTGAGTGACCATCACAGAGTCCATTTACACAGAGATCACTCAGCCTCTCAAAGTAGCTTCCTCACACAATCAAGAGATGTGGCAACAAGAAGTCTAGGAGGCTGCTCCTGGCGTCACAAGGCACACAAATACATGAACCAGCACAGCTACTCAGTCTTATTGCTAAGTATTATGCTCTGTGTATAACTGAAAGTGCCACACTTTACACAACTGGCAGTGTAGTAGACTTATTCATATCAGCATCACCCCAAAAACAAAAGTACAGTACAATACAGACTCCATGATGGTTACAGCATCACCAGGTGAGGAGTATAGCTCCAAGGTCACAGCGTGAAGTCAGCTTTCTAGTGCAGTCCTTCACTGGTCTTCATGTGAGCATGTGAAAGGTGTGCTATAATCAGAGGTGATTTGTTTTGTCTCAGCTCTCTAAGTGGCTGTTAATACTGAATGCAATGTTACACAGTGGTTGTAAAAGGCAACTGTTCAGCTTCTGACTTTAATCAGGACACTTGTAAGATCTATCATGAGTTTTATTAGCTATCACAGTTGTACTCAGTTTCCAACTATTATAACTTTCTCGAGCACTAGTTAGTCTCTTTTCAGTGTAAAATTTTATGATAGAGAAAGTTATTCATTTTGACTTTTAATGTTATACTATGTTGAAATATACTAAAGAACATATTTCTATTTTTGAGACATTCTCCTTTCTTTATATAAGCTTATTTTCTTTGAATGTTTTTAAGAATTTCCATCTAGAGTCATCTGTAAGATTTTTATCTCTAATGTTTTTGCCTGTTTTGACATCAGGTTTTTGCCATTGTCCTAAAATCAGATATTTAATTCATCTTCTTAATTTTTGCCTTTGTAAATATAGGATAAGCCAGCACAGTCCAGAGGGCCCACTCCACATTGGCGGGCCTACTGGGAAAGAGCCATGGAACTAGCAATCAGAGGGGCACAGCAGCACCACTTGGACTGGGCTTAGCTGGAAAGAGCTAAACACAGCAACTAAACTCAAGCCAGGTTCTGTCAGTAGAGTTCAAGTTCGTTAGATCTAGACACTGTGAGCTGAGGCATACTGCTGAGCCCAGCTGAGCCCAGCCTAAGGCCCAAACCTACAGGAGCATCCTCATCTCACAAAGGTGGCAGCAGGTAACTGGGGAGTGCTAGTCAGGAAGACTCTAGGTGCATGAAAGGGAGGTGCCCAGACAGAACTCAGGGGAAGCAATTTAAATACAAATTTCCAGTTTAAGATCTGCTTAGTTATACTGCATAATGTTTGCACCTATGGCCTGAAGTACAAACACATTAGTTATAAAAGTTTGTCAATCTCTAAATTTCACTAGCTGTGATTAGTATTGCTAATTCTATTACTGTAAATAGGAAAACATATGTGCCTTAATCACATGTTTTTCTTTGTGTATTAATATTGGGAAGTGCTTGGGTAATAACCACATCAATGTGCTACACGGAAGAACAGAGGACAGTGCCAAACACAAGCCAATGTCTCATTCTCAATCAATAGAGAAGGCAAAATCTTGTGACACACAAAACAAGAATCTCTGACATAGGAGAAATACCTTAAAAAAAAAAATACTCTTTACAAAGAGGCTCTGACTGCGGTAATACAGTTTTTTACTATCAAACTTTCACAAAAGTGTATCACAGAAATCAAAATAATGAGTTCTTTGTGAAATAAAAAAATGACCAGAACAAAAGAGAAAAATGCATTCTTAGGCCCCAGGCCCGTACAGAACAAACCTAGGAGACATCAGCATAAAAGAAATTGGAAGTCACACACATGAAATATCATAGGTTAAAAAAAATGAAATGATAACTACAATGAAAGAATTACTAAGCATTTCTAAAGAAGACATTGATTTCAAAACATAGAGGAGAATAGAAAAATGGTGGAAACGTAGAATGAGCAATACAGGAAAAAAACCACTATGAATGAAGCAGATTCAAAGACATATACAAGAAATTAAGAATCCCATTAAAAGCAAAATTATTTGAATGAAAGTAAGGATAGACTTTCAGACCTTGAATACACCATTGCAGCTAGTGAAAAGGTGAGGAAAGATCTCTTACAAACAATTAGGATCCAGGAAATAATAATTCACCACCTGCAAGACGATGCAAAGATGAACAACGTAAGTGTAATAGGTATTAATGAGAAATAAGGAGGCAAGACTGGGCGTGATGGCACATGCCTGTAATGCCAGCTCTTGGGAGGCTGAAAACAGGAGATCACTATGAGTCTGATCTGTGTAGTGAGACCCTGTAGACCCTGTGCTAAAAAAAAAAGAAAAGAATAAGGCAACACAAATGACATAAAAAGAATATAGGCAGAGTTAATAATAGAAAACTCCCCGATATGGGGAAATAATCTGATATTCAAGTAAGAATATAGAACTCCAGATAATATCAACCCAATTAAAACACACATGATCATATAATAATTAAGACCCCAGAAATTCAGCATAAATGCCCATCTCTTGAGGAATGGATGAAAAAGAGGTTGTATTTTTATACAATGGAGTATTATTCAGGTATAAAGAAAGACAAACTCCAAGGCTTCGTAGGTAAGTGGATGCAACTAGAGGCTACACTCATAGGTGAAATAAATCAGACTTGCATGTATAAATACCATATTGCCTCCATAGTGTAAGAACCACAAAGAACAAATAAAACCTGAAAGTTGCAATAGGTATACTAAAATGGAAAGCAACTGAACTTAAGCATTAAACAATGAAGATGAAAGAAAGAAAAAAAGATTTTAAAGGAGGGGAAAGCATGCAAGTATATATACAGGATGTCTGCAATGATTGTACTCATAATTTTCATAAGTTTTTTTTAAAATAGCAGTTAATGGTTAGAATTTTCACCTTGACAATCTGTATGCAGATGTCTGTGATCTGAGCAACGACATTGAGGACAGCGATGTGTAATACAAAACTCATGATAGAATACCTCTCATCTTGGTCTTTGAAATATGTGCCCTTCTAATTATCAATTATTATACTTTCTTTAAAATAATTTAAAACATAAAGAACAAGGAAAAAAATAAGATTTCTTAAAAGCAAACACCAATATTCAATTATTTCCCCCAAAGACTTTGTGATACGTACCTAGAAAGTCATTTTAACCTACAGGTACAGAAAATAGGCCCTGAGGACCCAGAACATTTTTAAAGTACTGTTTTCTTAATTTGCCCACATTGCTGACTCAGCATTGCCATCATCTTCCCCTCATGAGGAGTAGTTAATCCAGTGCACCAAAGACTCATGCTCAGAATCTCTTATCCTACAGAGAAGAATCCAATATATATCAAGTCCTGTTGATGCATCAGTAGTAAATAGAGTGTCACTTGTTTTCCTGTGTCAAAGCACCTATAAGTTTTTATAGAGTTTTTCCTGTTTTTAAGTCTGGTCACTAAGAGATCCATTTAATGTGTGCCACAGATGGAATAGGAAGACCCATTTTTTTGTGTGCTATTATGAGTCTAGTTAGATTTTCATTTTTAATATGTTCCCATATATTTGACTGTGTTAAAACTAGAGAAGAGACAGTCAAGACAAATAAGTTAGTTTCTACCTCCAACTGATTTCATGAATCAGTCAGTAAGTCAAAGTCATGTTATTCTGGATTTCACTTAACTGTAGATAAGATGGTCGTACCTTTTCTAGGAAAAGGCAGTTTTAGAATGCTTATGCCTAACGAGCCAGATAAAGGTTCATAAAGGTGCAGATTTCAGCTGAAGCTGACCCGTTATCTGCTAGATGCAGAAATGTATGCTGGTTCTGGGGTAAAGACAGCTTATCTGACCAAACCCATCTCGCCAAACTCTACAAGAGTTGTTTTGAGGCTGTGGAGTATATCGCGGGTACTAAATGAAATATTACTGGTGACTGTTGGCATAGCTTAGTGGAACTTCTTGAAGAACACGAAAAGAAAAATCTACTAAGGTAGGTACTTTGAAAAGAAATAGGAGGACTGTACCACCTGAATTTTTGCCAAATAAAAAACAAAAACAAACTGTTTAACCATCAGTCCTTGGTTCTGTTATCTGTACATTGTTTTATATGTGCCCCAAAAGGTAAAAGCATAATATTAATAACAAGTTTACACTACAGTGCTTCTGTTGTCAAAGAAACTGAAAAGCCTGAAGTCATTTAATTTTATAATGACAGAAAATATGGAGTTGATGCTTTCGATGGAAAAATAAGTTTTCATGCTACCTGTCATGATGAAACATGACTAGAGTCCCCACCAGGAGGCAGGCACCATGCTCCTGAACCACAGACAGTGAGCTTCATAAATTTTCTTTTAAAGTACCCAGGCTCAGGCATTTTTGTTGCTGTAAGAAACAGACTTATATAATAGACTTAAAGATAAAGTCTAAACCATCTGAGAAAATAGGTAAGAAAACCTTCATCATCATGTGATAAGCAATACTTTATTAGATATTTTCTTAGATACACCAAAAGTATAATTAGTTTAGAAAAGAAAAAAGTCATTAATTAGACTTTACAAAAATGAAGACTTTCATCCCTTATAAAAGCACTAAGATAAACATAAGCCACATACAGAAAGAAAATATTACACATCTTATAACTGACAACGACATATTCAGAAATGTGTACCAAGTTTTGGTAAGAATATAGAATTGGACCTTCCTTATTCTCCTGCTGAAGGTTTAGAGCAGCATAACTACTCAGAACAGATACTGTCAAGTTTTGGGGGAAAATGAGCTATTGTTCTATAACATAAGCCATTATTCTACAATGTAAATTTCCAGGAAGGAAAAACTTACGTTCATGTAAAATCCTGTATAACAATATTCATGAGCTCAGGATGGTGGCATATAATCCCAGTTGCTTTGGAACTTGCAGGACAGTCCAAGTTCAAGATTAGCCTGGACAATTTAGCAAGAATCTACATCAAAATGTAAAAACAACAAACAAACAAACAAAAACAAACTGGGGATGTAGCCCAATGGTAAAGTTTCTAGCTAGCATAAATGAGACCCTGGGTTCAACCCAAGTACTGCACGCATTGTCAGGAAGAGTGTTCACGACAGCCTTTTTATAATCACCCCCAGCAAGGACAATCCTTCCTGTGCATTGACAAGTGGACACAGGCACTATGGTATGTCCAGATGGGAATACGATTCATAATAAAAAACAAAGGATCTATTTATATAATAATATCATGACTAATTCTCAAAAAATTAGACTGATGAAAAAGGCCAGTATGGGATGTACATGGCTTGTCTTATATAAAATTTTAGGCAGTGTGATCTAATGTACAGTAAGAAAGAATTGGTTAGTGGTTGCCTCCAAATTAGTGTCAGGGTAGATTAAAGGCACAAAAAAACTAGAGTGTTGGTAATGGCTTCCCAGGTGCATAACATGTCAGGATCGATCTATCAGTATATGATTATACTACAACAAATCCGTTTTTATGGATTTTTTTAAAAGCCCAAAGAATACTGTGTAAAATAAAGCAGTTTCAGATAGATGAGGGTTTACAATGAATTTGGAAACAGATATTTTTAAGTAAAAAATGAGGAATGTGGAACTTATTCAAGAGTAAGTTTGCCTAAAGGAAATCATGCAGCCAATCTAGGAGAATACAAGCCACAAAATAAGTGATTACACTAAAAATTATTATCCATTGAGTCATACTGATGTAAGTAATTGAATAAGTAGAACTTGGAGAAGAGACAGCCCTTTCTTACAAAAGAATTACAAATAATTCAAGTAATATAGAAGAAAAAGGAAAATAAAAACATCCTAAAACCAGGCACAGTGGCCCATACCTGTAATCCCAGATATTTAAGAGGCTAAGATAGAAGGATGCCAATTTCAAGGCCATCCTGGACAATCTGGCAAAATTCTGTCTCAAAATATAATTTAAGAAGGGTGAGGATGTAGCTCAAGTATATTGTGCTTGCCTACCATTTGTGAGACTCTAGGTTCAGTCTCTAGTAGTAAAAAATAACAATAAAATAACTCTCCATGAGACAAATATAAAATTTGCAGCAGAGAGCTTCATGAGTAGGAGCCAAAAGTAGCAAGCAAGGATTGAGGAAAAACAGTTCATTGTACCATCATGAAGTATCTCCTTCACATAGTTACTAATTACAAGACAATCTGAGAATTGAACTGGGACTGTCAGTACTTTGCCCCAAGGTTTCAGGTTAGCAACAACTTTGTCATGCTAAGAACCTCTTGATATGATGAACGAAGGACCCTATCCCATTCCTCATGTACTTTTCTCGTTTTTTTAAAAAGTCACCTCATTTTATCGCATTCAATCTATGCCAGATACTGGAGGCAAGCATGGGCCATGTCCACCATGGTAGCCCTAGATGTCGGCACAATGCTTCCCACAGAACAGATATTTAATAAAGACTGAACTGAGTAAAAGAAATAGCTGACTGGCTGAGAGAAAGTCTGAGACTGGCTTTGAAAGTTTCAGCTATTATTGGGGGAGGGGTTGTAAGTGAGTCATGGCCCAATCTGTGAGAAAATATGTGACTCATATGTAAAGATTCTGCGGTTATGCTTTAGTAATCCTTCACATTCAAGGCTTCCTTTTTTTGTGAATATACATACAAAAAGCAGGGGTATTATGATAAAATGCTTCTTAAAAGATGATTTCTGCAGAATGGAAATAACTTTTCTCCTCCAATTTCTTTGTTTGTTGGTAAATAGGGAGCATAAATCATGAGTTAATTTAATTTTTATGTTCCTTATGTATATTCTCCAAGGCTCATTTGTTTGAATTTTCTTTTCCACATCAAAAACTGACATTTGATTTCATATAATACACAAAACAAGAAATGAGATACTATAACTTCAAAGGCTAAATTTTAAGTTAACTTAAACTGTTCTGATTTGGTAGTGATTTTCAATGTTGTAATCATCATTTTTCTTAACCACATAAGCTCCACCTATTCTCATGTTTTAATTTCTGAGGAAACTTTAGACTAATACGCATAATAAATGATGGCTTTAGTTTAATGTTGAAAAAGTCTCTGTCTTAAAATGATCAAAACTTGGATTATTATAGGCATGTGGAGAAAATGCTATCAGAAAGAATTGAAAAAATAATTTTGAAATATGTTAGGGAAAAGTCCAGTCTGTATTTCTTCAAAATAACTTTGAAATCAGTCTTCCTGAATTGTTTCATCTTGTCCTTTACCTGAAAACCACAGTGCCCACCTCCTGGGAAAGGAGCAGGTCCCTTACAATCCCAGCGGTGTAGCACCTGTAGTGGTTCATGAACTTAATTCATTTCATGATTCTGGGAAAGATGGCCATATTCATGTTCATGCAGGAAAGATGGCACCAGTCACATTTGTCACCGAATGCAGAGTTCAAAAAGCAACCAAAATTTGGCCAAACACTCTGGGTGTGAACTAAGTTGTTCACAAACAAAAGTATCCATGAACCAAGGTACCACTACATTTTGTTAGAGTGATAGAAAACAGATTTAGTCACTAAATAGATACAAACTAAAGAGCTATATTTGGGAGGCATGTTGTAAAAAAAAAAAAAAAGACCATCCAAAGTTAAGGACAAAGGAAATTTGAGAAACAGAAAAGGAAATTCATCAAATCACATAAAGGTATCCCCATTAGGTTACTACCCACAGATATCTTAGCAGAAATGTTACTAACTAGGAGAGATTAGAATGATATACTTAAAGTGCTAAAAATAAAACTTGTCAAGCATGAATACTATACCCAGAAATGCTGCCCTTCAGAAATAAAGGAGATATAAAATATTTCCCAATTAGCAGCTAAGGAAATTATTTATAGCCAGACCTGGCTTTGTAAGGAAAGTTACGGGGGAGATCCAGCATGGCTGAGGAGAGGAGGAGACACATGTGAGAGACTCAGAGATCAACTAAAAGCACAGGTAATTGGAAGAAGCAGAGGGACAAAGACTCAATTGGAAAGAACACTCATAGATCAAACAAAATATACTTAGGTGTTGAAAAGCAGGGAATCAGTCCAAGTGGGCCAGCCTGCAGGGCCTCCACTCACACCCACAATTGGAACACCATTTTGAGAACTCCACAAATAGCAAGAAGGATTGAAGGATCTGAGCAGAGTCTGGGCTGATGGGACATGGGCCCTTCCATCTCATCATACCTTCTCCAAGCACTGAGTAGGCTGCAGCCAGTAGTGTGTTTGTCCACACACACCAGGAGTGAGCAATCAGGGATAAGAGTTGTTCCCTTCCCACCCACCCAATCTTATACTCTGAGAGGATAAAGAAGAATCATTAAAATCAGTATGTATTGGAAAAAAAAAACAGACCTGAGGTTCAGTAGCACAAATAAGAAAATGCAGACACAACTACAAACACATTCAGTCACCTTACATATTGAATGGAAGAAAGACAGCCTCTTTAGTGCTGGAGAAACAGGCTCTCCACATGCCAAAGATTACAACATGTCTATCACCATGCACTAAACTAAAATAAAAATCAACAAAGATCTAAATATCAAAACAAAGACACTAAATCTACTGCAAAAGAAAGTGGGTACAAATCTTGAAGACATAGATGTAGGCAGAGAGCTCTTAAGCAAAATGCAGACTGCACAGGAAATACTACAAAGAATCAACAAATAGGATCTAACTTTATTAAAAAGGTTTTGCATAAAAAATCACCAACATAGTGAAAACACAACCCACAGAGTGGGGAAAATGTTATATCCAGTTGTCCCTCAGACAAAGAACTTATATCAAGAATATATAAAGAATTGAAACATGTCAGGCCCTCAAATTCAAAGACCCAATAAAAAATGAATTTCTGAGATGAATACACTCTTCTCAAATGAAGACACAAATGACAAATAAATATATGAAGAAGATTCAACACCATTGGTCATCTAAGAAATGCAAATTAAAACAACACTGAGATTGCATCTCACTTCCGAAAGCAGGGCTATCATCAGTAAATCAACTGATAACAAATTCTGGAAGAAGAAGGAACCATTTCTCAGTTCTGGTGGAAGTGTAGACTGATGTAACTACAATAGAAATCAGTGTGGAGATTCCTCAAAAAATTAGCATTAGAGGTCCCATTAGACCCCTCCATTCCCCTTCTGAGTATTTTCCCAGAAGAATTGAAAACATCATACCACAATGATATACTTGCACCCATATGTATAGCAGTACAATTTGTAATAGCTATATCTTGGAAACAACTCAAATGCCCCTCCACTGAGGAATGAATAAAAAAAAAAGATGCGGTTTGTTTTGATATAACGGAGTTTGACTCAACCATAAAGAAGAATGAACTAAAGACTTTTATAGGTAAATGGATGAAACTTGAAACCATACTTATAAGTGAAATAAGTCAGACCCACATGTGTAAGCATTGTATTTTCTCTGGGAATACAATGAGAAGCTGAATTAGTATACTGAATATATATAGTTGAAATGTTTAAGGCTATTCTGTATGGAAGATTCTGGTCAGAACTAAAAAGACCAGAAGGCCAATGAAAATCCTGCTGGTAAAGATTAGGCTCAGGGGATTTCTGCTGGGAAAGACTGCACTGGCTTTTGGATTCTAGGCAATATGTGTTATGGATGGCACAAAGTTTTTCTGCCTTTTTCCCCTGTCCAGAGACCTTGCCTGAGAAGGAGATTAAGAATGGTGCACTGATTCATCTGGCAGCTGAATTTTTTAATTAATTTTATTGAGAAACAAATAGCAATGAGACAGTTTCAAAACAGGTTAATAGGACAGTTTCAATAATTAATACATTGCATATTGTTGTCTTTGTAGTAGTCATTAATAGCACAAGATGCAGACATGATATCCTGTCCAAACACTAATAGTAAAAATCTTTCTTCTCATTGAATTAAGAGAAAGTAGTGGTATATTTATTTTATTTTGTATATACAGATGCAAAATGGTCATTCATTTATATCCCCTTTTTCTGTTTAGTTTTGTCAGATATGGGTATTCCATTGCCATTTAAATATTGTAAGTGCATGAATTCAGCAAAATAATCCAATATAGTCCAGTAGTACACAATAGTAGTGGGTTATCTGTAGGACTGGCAGTGTCAGAAGTTGTTGACTTGAGTCTTTTACAGCTCAGCATGTTAATATGGCTTTACTTTTTATACCTCATTTTTATAATTTTCTGCTGGATGGTTAAGACCAAGATAAAGCAAGACATATATAACAAGAAATGTAACTTTTGTGTCTGACAAGGTCAGTCAAATCCCCTCATGATTTATCCTGAAACCGCAGTTTGCAGATCTTTTGTCACTGTCAGCCATGTAGGTGAGTCATGGCCATTGCTTGACCAATTTCATCTGGCAATTAAATATTGAGACAGTGGCATGGCTATTGTTGGGGGTCTTTCACCAGATTTATGTTCCAAATCAAGACAAAATCCTGTCAGAGTGGCTTAAAATGTCAGTTCAGCCAGAAAGGAAGCTTCAGTTAAGGTATGGACTATAGAGATAGGGGAAGGGAGATCTCCATTGCTGAGAAAGAACAAGAGAATCAAAAAGATGGCCTGAGGGCATCAAAAGAATTAAGTCTCTAACTTTTGCAGCCTCAAAACACCAAAAGTGAAAGGCATTGCTTTGTGAAGAAAGAGTGTCATATTCCAGAAGGTGGCAGAATAGAGAATTTATTGCTCAGAATCAGGTTCAGAATGTACAGCAATCTGGACAACCTCTACATCCAAAATGCCAGGAAGCCTGGTTGCTGCTCCAGCAGGCAATGGATCTTGGAATCATCCACATGGCATTGATTTTAAGTGCATGAAGAATATAAGAATTCTGAGATTAATGAGGCTTCCACCTAGATATTAGAAGGTCTTATAGGCCAGGCAGAGTGTTCCTGAGAGTGCAATGTGCAAAAGAAGCTTTGAGGGTCAGTCCAAAGGTTCAGTAGGGACCCCAGAAGTTTACAGAAGCCAGGAATATGGATCATATAAGTAAAGATAGAGAAAAGGAGCAAAACAGGCCCAAGAGAAAAACCATAGGATCTACAACCAGCAGAAGTTACATAGAGGTGGAGCTGCATGGATTGGTTCAGATGTTGAACATAGAACTACAGGACTTAGTGTTTGCTGGATTTTGGACTTGCTTTGATCTTAATGCTTTGTATTCCACTGTTAATAACTTTTGGAATGGAAATGTTTGTCTTGGGCCATTGAAGGTTGGAAGTGTTTAACTTTTTACTTCTACAGAGCAATGCTGAAACTGTTAGGATTTCAGCAACTCTGAGATAAACTCAAATGTCTTTTGCAAAATGAATGAATGAGTCTTTGGGGGTCCATTGTCAGAGTGATATTACCATTTATGTCTAGGTGTCCCCCAAAAGCCTCACGCAGTGATGTAGTGGGCTTCTAGAGTTTATGATTTACTCATGGTCCAATGCTGGGAGTATGGGAGTGAGTGCTACACCAGCCCTGGGGCAGAGAGCCTGCACACAGTATAAGGGAGGGAAAGAGTCTTGCTCTTGGTTCCTCCCTTTTTTGCTTTTGCTGATTTTGCTGTTTTCTGCTGCTGTGAACTACTGCCCTCTGCTATGTGCCACTGTGCCTTGAAGCCAGCTAAGTAAGGACTGAAACTTCCAACAACTGTAAGCAAAATAAGCCTTTTCTCCCCTAATTTTGAGTAGTGGGTATTTTGTCTAAGCAGCAAGAGAAAAGTAGCCAAGATACCAGTCTTTTGCCTGTTGGGAGCAAGACTTAAGAGTCTGCCTGTTTTGCCTGATGTTCTGAAGTCCATGAAACACCACCCAGTACCCTTTGCCCTCACTAGGTCTTCGAGAATCTCTCCCACTTCACTTGTGGCAGCAACAGGGTCTCTGCTAGGTGCCCTAGGGCAACACAAGGCTCCACCTCGTGTCTGGAGCTGGTACCATAAGCACTGGAATAGATACCAGGTACCATGTATTGGCCTGATCCAGCAAGACTCTACGCCAGGAGCCTCAGAATTCAATGCTTCACACATTCCTAGGCTGGTGTGACAGACTGGATGGTTGCCACACACACACTGATTTCCAGACACTGGATACACTGAACTGAAAAATCTCCACAGAAACCCTCAGCCTAAAAAGAAAGGCAAAGAGAAATGTGTGTTGTCAGATTAAAAACTACAGGCTTTGGAAGAAAATGCTCTCCTAGAAATAGGATATTTTTCTGTTCTCCTTTCATTCGATGCCTTTCTTTCTATTCTCCTCTTTTGGTTTATTATTATTATTATTATTATTATTATTATTATTATTCACTGTTTCTAGAGTTTTGAATTATATCATTTTCTTATTCTCCCTTTTAAAATGTAACTTTTAATTGTTTGACTAGGTCCTTTTTCTATTTTCTCTTCTTGCTATTTCTCTTTCAACCTGTTTCCTGAGTATTTTTTTATTTTATTTTCCTCTAGTTTAACCTCTATTCTCTATTATTCATCCTTATTCTAGGTTTTTTTCCTGTCACTTTTATCTAATACTACTAATTTTCTTTTCTTTTTTTCATGGTACCAGGGGTTGAACTCAGGACCCTGCACTTGCCAGGCAGGCACTTATTCTACTGAGCTATCTCCCAGCCCTAATTTTCAATGACAATGATTGAACAACTCACCAAAACCTCTGGGACACTATGAAAAAATTCTAAGAGGAAAGTTGATCACATCAACATTCACATCTACAGAATCAACATAGCCCAAATAAATGAACTTATGAAAAAAAAATCTTTTTTAAAAAAAAATATATTTAGTAGAGAGTCTACAGGGTCCACAGGGTCTACAGGGTCTCACTATGTAAATGGACTTGTAGCAATTGTCCTGTATTTTTTCAGCCTCCCAAGCACTGAGATTACAGGCACGTGCCACCACACCAAGTCTTATTCACCATCTCAGTGTGCCCTGGGCATGCGGCCATATGGCAGGCCAACAATTGAACCCCTGGCCCTACATCTGCCTAAGCAGGCACTTTAATCTGCTGAGTTATCTGGCCAGCTTTTGTGAAGAAACCTTACAATTTCATAAACAACAACAATCCAAGCCAACACTGAAATTAAGGATAGATATAAAGATGAGATTAGCAATCAATGAAATTGAGACCTAAGGGGCCAGGAAGATGGCTCAGTAGGATAAGCGCTTGACCGACAAACGCAAGAATCTGAGTTCAATCCCTGGTTCTGCCAAAAAAAAAAGAAGAAGAAGAAGAAGAAGAAGAAGAAGAAGAAGAAGAAGAAGAAGAAGAAGAAGAAGAAGAAGAAGAAGAAGAAGAAGAAGAAGAAGAAGAA
>NW_004524768.1:3650273-3650930 GCF_000260255.1 Octodon degus | reverse complement strand
TTAAAGAACTGGTTCTTTGAAAGAATAAATAGGATACATAAACCCTAAGCCAGACTTGCTAAAAGAAACTGGGAAGAGACATCTAAGCAATTAGAAATGGAAAAGTTGACATCACAACAGACATCATTGAAATCCAGACGACAGTAACCTCTTGGCAAAATTATATCCTTACAAATTAGCAAATTTTGATGAAATGGACGCATTCCTCATTGCATACAGATTACCACAGCTAAAACAAGAAGACATAAATATGCTACACTTCCCAGTTAAAAGCAATAAAATTGACACATTAATAAATATCTACCAACTTAAAAAAGCCCCAGGACCTGCTGAGTTCACTGCTAAATTCCACAAAACCTTTAGGGATGTTATTTCATCAATACTCCTCAGGCTGTTCTTCAAAGAAATTGAAAGGGATAGAGCACTCAAAATTCATTTATGGAAGCCAGTGTTACCCTGATTCAAAACTGGGTAAATAACCAACTAAAACAGAAAACTATAGGCCCAGCTCCATAATTGAGCATAGAAGCAAAAATTCTTAACAAGAATTTTCTGCAAAGAGAATGCAGCACATCATCGGAAAGATTATACAGGGTGTAGTGGTGGACACATTGTGTCCACTTGGCTAGATCACCTGGCAGTGGATACATTGTGTCC
>NW_004524768.1:3642806-3650098 GCF_000260255.1 Octodon degus | reverse complement strand
CTTGGCTAGATCACATGGTGGTGGATACATTGTGTCCACTTGGCTAGATCACCTGGCGGTGGATACATTGTGTCAGTTTGGAGGCATTGTCCAAGGCAGTTGCACACCCTGGGCTCTGAGGGCCTCCCCCCAGAGTAATTTAGCACAAAAAGGGGTTGAGGAAGAACTTGGCATTCTGCTTCCTCTGACGAACTTCAGTCTTCACAGTCAGCTTGGACTTTATCTGCTGGCTTCCAGCACAGGCTCTTCAGCCTCCAGAATGGATCCTTTAGCCTTCTTTCTCAGATTCTTCAGTCTTCTGTTGAAGACCTAATAGCTGACGTTTGAGACCGTTAGGCACCGTTAGAAACCATTAGAGACCTTTAGAGATGGAACACTGCAAGGAGTACAAAAACTTGGGACTGAATTCTTCAGTCGGTGGCATGCAGACACTCTCAGCTCACTTCCTCTGACTCTGTGACTGGCACATCTTGTGTTATACCTGTTCCTTGGATTATATCTGTTCCTCTAGTAAAACCCTGATGAATACACAGGGCCAGTGAGATAGCTCAGTGGAATAAGCACCTGCTTAGGCACGGGCAGGGACTGGGATTCCATCCCCAGCACCACATGTGATGTCTGCCCACACCTGGGCATGCTGAGCTGGCCAGCAACACTGGGCATGGTGGAGCACGCCCATAACTCTAGTACTGGAGAAACTGAAAACAGGAGGATCACTACAAGTCCAGGCTGAGTAGTGAGACTCTACCAAATACATTTAGAAAGAAAAAAGATTATACATATTGATCAAATAGTTTTCATGGTTTCACATGCAGAAATAAAGAAATGTAATAGCTCACATAAACAGAACCAATCAATCATATCAAATCACACAATCATAACAGGCAAACTCCAGCACCCCTTCATGATAAAAACACCCAAGAAAACAAAGATCATACCAGAATTTCATAAAAGCTTTTTATGAGAAGCCAAAAACCGGTATCATATTAAATGGGTAAAAACATTCTCCCTGAAAGCATTCTCCCTAAAATCAGGAACAAGACATGGATACCCACTATCACAAACTATTGAACATAATATTTGAACATTAGCCAGACTAATCAAGCAAAAGAAAGAAATAAAAAGGATATATGTAAGACAGGAGAACTCAAATTATTATTATTTGAAGATGACATGATACTCTACACAAGAAACTCTACTGAATATTCTTAGAATTAATAATCAACTTCAGCAACACAGCAGTATACAACATCAGCATAAAGAAAACATTAGAATTTGTGTACACCAATAAGGAACTTGAAGAGAAAGAAATTGTGAAAACAATGCTATTTGTAGGAGATCAAGAAAAATGAAATCCCTAGGAACTAACCTAAACAAGGAAGTGAAGGAAGACTTCTAATAAGAAAATGACAGTACTCTGAAAAAGGCACCTGAAGAGAACATCAGGAAATGGAAAGACATTCCCTGCTTCACATAGACAGAACTCATATTGTCAAAAGGGTCATGCTCCCAAAACTTTTATCCAGATTCAATGAAGTCCCAATTAAAATAACAACAGCATACTTTACAGAACTAGACAAAACAATCCTAAAAATCATATGGAACCAGAAGAGACCCAGAATAGCAAAAGCAATTTTAGGAAACAAGAGCAGAACAGGAGGCTTTAGAACACCTGACTTCAAGCCATACAATAAAGCAATAGTGATTTAAAAAAAAATAGCATGCTACTGGAAGGAAAACACATACAAGGATCCATGGAACAGAATCAAAGATACAGAAACATCCCAGACACATTCAGTTCTTTGATCTTTGATATAGGGGCAAAAATATGTTCAAAAAGGGTCTATTCAACACGAAATGCTGGGGAGACTGGTTATCTGGTTGCAGAAAATTAATAGGGGCCCTTAGTACAAATCTTTCTTCTCATTGAATTAAAAGAAAGTAGCTGGATATCTTTCCTACCTATTTCGTATATACAGATAAAAAAAATAGTTCTTCATTTGTGTCCCCTTTTTTGTTTAGTTTTGTCACAGATGGGTGCTAATAGTGTTTGGACAGGATATCATGTCTGCATCTTGTACTATGAATAACCACTACGAAGACAACAATATGCAATGTATTAATTATTGGACCTGTCCTACTAATCAGTTTTGAAACTGTCTCATTGCTATTTGTTTTTCAATAAAATTAATTTTAGAAAAAGACTGGGACCTTTATCTCTGTCCATGTACTAAATCAAAATCAAAATTATCAAAAATCTAAACATTAAAGCAGAAACATTAAATCTACTGGAAGATAAATTAAGTAATACATTTGAAGACATAGATATAGGCCAGGGTTTTCTAAACATAATCTCAACTACAGCAGAAATAACAGCAAGAATCACCAAATTGGATTGCATCACACTAAAGAGCTTCTGTATAGCAAAATAATCAATTTATACAGTGAAGAGGGGGCCTGTGAGATGGTTCAGTAGAATAAGTGCTTCCCTGGCAAGCACAAGGGCCAGAGATCAATCCCTGCTTCCACCAAAAAATAGATAAATAAATAAATAAATAGAGTGAAGAGACAACATACAGTGCTATGCTGATTTTATCACAGTAGCTTTGTAGTATAATTTCGGGTCAGAGATTGTGATTCCTTCTGCTTTTCTTTTGTTCTCCAAGAATGTTTTTCATATTCTGGGTCTCTTTTTGTTCCAGACAAATTTTAAGAATGTTTTCCCTAAATCTGTAAGATATATTAATAGTATGATAATTGGGATTGCACTCAATCTGTGCAACAATTTTGGGAGTATGGATACTTTCACAATGTTGCTTCTTCCCATACAGGAGCAAGGTATATCTTTCCATTTTTCTGAAATACTCTTCAGTCTCTCTACTCAGAGTACTGTAATTTTGAGTGTACAAATATTTTGCTTCTAATATGAGATTGATTCTTACATATTTCTTTTTTTAGAAGTTATTGTGAAAGGTATGGTTTCCCTAATTTTTCTCTCAATGAATTCATTGTTTGTGTACAAAATTATATTGATGTTTGAGTATTGACTTCATACCCTGTTACACTACTGAGTTTTGGTTATTAAATCTACAAGTCATTGGTGAACTTTTTGGTATCCTCGCTGCAGAGTAATAATTTCAATTCTTTCTTTCCAATCTTTATTCCATTTATTTCTCTTTCCTGTCTAATTGCTCTGGCTAATGCTTCCAAGCTACATTGAGCAGGAGTGGTGAGAGTGGACATCCTTGTCTACTTCCTGATTTCAAAGTGAAGGCTTTGGGGGCCAGCAAGATATTTCAGTAGACTAAATCACCTGCTTAGGCAAGCTTAGGCAAGCACAGAGACTATGGTTTGATCCCCAGCACCACATCCTGCACCAACCTCACCCCCCTGGCAGGCTGAGCCGGCCAGAGTCAGGGTACAGTGATGCAGTAGTGGAATACCCCTGTAATCTCAGCCCTGGGGAGGCTGAAAGCAGGAGGACCACCATGAGTCTGAGATGTGTAGGGAGACCCTACACAGACCCTAACCAAATACATTAAAAAATAAATGAATAAAATAAATTTTAAAAAATGAAGGTTTTCACTTTTTGCCTACTTAGTATGATGTTAGCTGTTGGTTTCTTATAGATGACTTTTATCAGGTTGAAATATAGACCGTCTATTCCAATTTTCTGTAAGGTTTTTGTCATCAATTAATGTAGTACTTTATCAAAGCATTTTTTGAATCTATTGTGCTTATCATGTAGTTTTTATCTGGCTCTGTTGATGTGGTGTATTACATTTATGAACTTACATATACATTCCTGCATTTCTGAGATGAATCTCACTTGGTCATGATGTATAATCTTCTTGGTTTGCTGTGTGCTGCTTGCTAATATATTATTGAGGATTTTTGCATCTATATTCTTTAAGGAGATTGGCCTCTAGTTTTCTTTTTTAATTGGATCTTTCTCTGGTTTTGGTATCAGAATGTTTGCCTCCCTGAATGAGTTTAGGAGAGTTGCTTCCCTTTCGATTTCATTGAAGAATTTGAGAAAGTTGGCATTAAATCTTCTCTAAATTTATTGTACAATTCAGCTGTGACTCCATCAGGACTTGGGCTTTTCTTTGTTGGTAGCTTTTTATTACATTTTCCGTTACATTTTCTGTTATATGGTTATTCAGTTTGTATATTTTGTTGACTCAGTTTTGGCAATTCATATGTATCCAGGAATGTGTCCATTTTGTCTATGTTTTCCATCTTCTGAGAGTGAAGATTTTGAAGACTGATGATCTTGTGAATTCCTCTAGGGTCTGTAGTGATTTCACCCTTTTCATTTTTTATTGCATGAATGTGAGGCATTTTTTTCTTTTTTTTATAAAGTTGTCTAGGGAATTATAAATTTTATTTATTCTTTCAAAGAACCAAATCTGATTCATTTATTATTTTTGTTGTTTTCATCATCTCAATTGCATTAATTTCTGCTCTCATCTTTATAATTTTCTGTTTTCTTTGGACTTTGGGCTTGGCTTGCTCTTCATTTTCTAGGAGCTTGAGGTGCAACATTAATTAACATCCCCCTTTACAATTGCATTATTGCTCATTTGATTTTTCATGTCTGTTAAAATTTGTGTTACATAGTTGGTGCTCCTACATTGGGTGCATATATATTTATGATTGATATCTCTTTCTCTTGCAGTTTTCCCCTAACAAATTTATGTAGTGACCTTCTTTATCTCTTTTAATCATATTTGGTTTGAAGTTGACATGTTTAGCAACCAGAATAGCTACCCCTGCTCTTAGCATCGTCATCTTCCTCCTCTTCCACTTTCTCCTCCTCATCATCATTATATTGGGGGGTTTTGCATCATCTTTCAGCTGCTGAACTGTTTTTTTTTCTGGTTTCTTGTTAGTTTTAAGAGAACTTTCCTTTTACATTCATTAGCTGCACTGCTGTCTTTGAAGTCTGAAAGTCTATCTTCAGTTTTGTTCAAGTGGGTTTTCCAGCTTCCAGTGCAATTCTTAATATCCTGGATATTTGTTTGAATCTGTTTCTCGCATTCTAATTCTTTAGTATATTGTTCATTCAATATTTCCATCATTTTTATTATCCTCTTATTTTTTATCTATGTCTTTTCTAGCTGTATTGAGCAATTCTTTCACAATTGTTGTCATTTCTTTTTGACCTAAGAAATTGTTTCTTATCTTATTTCTTCTATAGCCTATGGACTTCTTTCTTTACTTCAGTTGCTGTTGTTTCAGAAATTTCAAGCGTATGACATCCACATTCTTCCATGTCCTTGTCTCTTGGGCTTGTTTTGAGTGGCCAGGAGTATTGAGGTTCCCTTTTTGCTCCATTTTGGCATTTTTGTTTTTGGCTGAACCAGGGATTGAATTCAGGCTCTTGCACTTGCCAGGGAAGCACTTATTCTACTGAGCCATCACCCCTGCTCCATTTTGGCATTTTTGAAGCTCCCAATGATCACCTGGAGTCAGCAGTAATGCAGCAGCAGTAGGGTATGGCTCAGTAAGGCTCCTACTACAGTAGGGGACAGGATAGGTCTCACTAAGACTCCCGTTACTGGTGGGGTGACTGGCTGATGCTCAACAAAGCTTCTGTGCAGGTGGTGGACATGGGCAGACCTCACCAAGACCCTGCACCAGCACAATGTTCTCCTAAATTCTCACATGGTGGGACTGGGCCCCCACACAACTGCTGCACCTCCATGCTGGTAGCCTGGGGTGCAGCTCCCCAGTATGCCACAGCCACCTGGCATCCTCTTCACTTTTCAGATAGTGGGACTTGGCACCAGCACCTAAAATTGAGGTTTTAAAAAAATAAAACCAACAAATCTCCTTTTTTTTAAATTTTATGTATCAGATTTTAAATTTTATGTGTCAGATTCATAGTGATCCTCCTGTTTCAGCCTTCCCAGCGCTGGGATTACAGTCTTGGTGGCAAGCTCTGCACACTCAGAGTAGGGCCAGCACTGCATGTGGTTCCAGGGATCAAACTCCAGTCCTTGTGCTTAGATAGGCAGGTTCTTAGACTTCTGAGCTAGCTCCATGGCCAAAAATCAACAAACCTTTAGCTACTTTAGGAAATAGGAAAAATTAGAATAAATAAGAAAAAATAAAATAAAATACCAATATTTCAAAAATAAAAAGTACCACAGAGGACCATTATGAAAAACCATGTGCCAACAAATCAGATAACCTAGAGCAGATAGATAAGTACTTAGACAAACAAGACTTACAAAGACCAAATTGGGGGCTGGGGAGATGGCTCAGTGGAATAAGCGCTTCCCTGGCAAGTGCAAGGGCCTGAGTTCAATCCCCGGTTCCGCAAAAAAAAAAAAGCAAAAAAAAAAAAAAAAAAGACCAAATTGAAGAAATAGATATCTTATAAAGACCAATAGCAAACTGAAGAGATAAAAGAATTCAAAACTCTGAACAGAGAAAAATACAGAAAATATCAATTACTATCCAACTTTGAAAGAAGAATTAATAATACTTCCTAAACTCCTATAAAAAAATAGAGGTAGAGGGAATACTTACAAACACATTTGAAGACTAACGTAACTTTGATACCTAAACCAGACACAGGCATATTTGAAAAGCTACTGTACAATTTTTCTGATAAATGCTAATTTAAAATTCTTCAATAAAATATTATCAAACTGAATTTAAAAGCATCAAAAATTATACACCATGACATAGTCATGTTTACCCGTGGCAGGCAAGGCTGGCTTAACATAATCAAATGAATCAATGTGATACATCATGTTATCAGAATGAAAAATAAAGACCACGTGCACTTCTTAATTCACACAGAAAAAGGCATTCAACAGAATCTAATCTTTTTAAATAAATACTGTCAACTATTCAGGCTGAAAGAGAAAGTTTCTCAACATAAAAATTCCATTACTAAAACTCTTATCTAATGTTTAGTTAGTGGAGGAAAAACTGAAAGTTTTTCCACTGAGACCTGTCTCAAGGCCAGGATGCTGGCCCTTTCCACTTCTATTCAACAGAATACTGAGAGTCCAAGTACAGCAATCAGAATAAATAAAGAAATGAATCAATCAATCAATAAATGGCATTGTCTGATAAAATGAAAGGAAAACTATTCTGTCTGGAAATGGTGTTTTCCTATATATAGAAAGTACCAAAGATTTCACTAAAAAAGTTACAATGTATAAATTAATTCTGTAAAATTACAAGATACAAAATCAATGCACAAAAGCCAATAGCATTTTTTCACTTTTATTAGTACATGTTTGTAATACGTAAAGACTACATTCACTGTA
>NW_004524768.1:3618077-3642445 GCF_000260255.1 Octodon degus | reverse complement strand
AAAAAAAAAAAAAAAAAAAAAAGTATATATAGACTGAAAACCAAACTAGGCCAAAGAACATATAAAAAATCTAAATCAAGTTATACTTTTGCACATATTTTCTCTCCTTGATTATAATAATTTTCCCTTTTTTATTATACATATATATATGAAACCATGTAATATTTAAGCTTCTGTATCTGAGTTACTTCACTTGAAGTTATGATGTCAAGCTCTATCCATTTTTGTACAAATGTCTCAAGTTTATCATTCTTTATGAAAGAGGACTACTCTACTGTGTATAAATGCTATATTTTCTTTACCCATTTATCTGTTGATGAACATACAGGCTGTTTCCAAAATTCAACTATTACAAATTGTGCTGCAATAAACATGGGCATACATACCTTCTTATGGCATGATGTCTTTAGCTTTTTGAGGAGGATACCTAGAAAGGGAATGGCTGGGTCAACTGGAATTTTTATTTTTAGAATTTTGTGAAACTGATTTCCACAGTGATTGTATCAGTTTACACTCCTGTGAAAAATGAAGAGAGGCTTCCTCTTTTCTCTCCATAGTCTCATCCACTTTGTTATTGGATGACTTCTTGATGGTAGCCTTTTTTTTTTTTCTTTCTGCATTGTTTTAGTTCATATTTTCCAAGTGCTCCATGGTTTTGAACTATTTTTCATGTCCTGTTTGGGCAATTGTATTTCTTCGTCTGAGAAGTATCCATTTCAGGTGCTGATTTTTTATTTGACCCTTAGATTTGGTGGGAGTGGGGGAGAGTTCTAGGGTATTTTTTTTTCTTTTTCCTTAGAGTTTTTTATATATTCCAGATGTTAGTCTTTGTCTGAGAAGCTGGAAAAGTTTTTCTATCCTGTAGGTTGACTTTTCACTCTGTGTTTCCTTTGTTACACAGAAGACTTAATTTGATGTAATCCCATTGTTGATTCTTGGTGTTATTTCCTATGCAAATGGTGTTTCATATAAAAGTCTTTGCATACACCTATGCTTTCAAGAGTTTTATCCATTTTTCCTCCCAAAGATTAAGTGTTTCTGTTCTAACATGTAGATCTTTGGTACATTTTTAAAATAATTTTATTTTATTTTTTCCCATAATTTTATTGATAAACAAATAGCAATGAGACAGTTTCAAATCAAATTGGTAGGACAGTTTCAATAATTAACACATTGCATACATTCTTCCTAGTGGTTAATTGCTGTACAAGATGTGGGCATGATATCCTATTTACAAACACCATTAGAACAAATCACTCTATTCATTAAGAGAATGTAACTATATCTTTGATACATTTTTGCTGTAGTCTAATGCGTAGTGAGAGATACGGGTCTAGCTTTAACCTAAGACATATGGATATCCAGGTTTCCAAGTAAAATATGTCTAGCAAAATGATTTGGTCACTGTATCAGAGATAACATAGCTGAGTATACCTCAAGTTACTTTTCTATCTTTTTTTCCTTTCATCCATAAGTTTGTTTTTCATTTGCTTGTTTGTCAATACCATGTTGTTTTTATTATTGTAGCTTTATGTTATAACTTGAAATCTTGAAATATGATGCACCCTGCCTTGCCCTTGTTGCCTAGAATTGCTTTTGCAAGTCTAGATTTTTTCTGGTTCCACATGAATTTTTAGGATTCCTTTCTCCTATTCTGTAAGGAATGTTATTGGTATTTTGACTGGATTTGCATTAAATCTATAAAATAGCTTTGGAACTGTGGTCATTTTGATTATTGGTTATGCCTATCCAGGAACAGAGGATATCTTTCCACTTTCTGGTAACCTCATAAATCTTCTTTTTCAGAGTACTATCATTTTTTATTGTAGAGGTCTTTCTTTTCCTTTGTTAGGAATACTAAAGGAATTTAATAATTAATAATACTCAATTCCTAAGTATTGAATTTTCTTGACACTATTGTGAAGGGTATTGTTTCCCTAATTTGCTTCCTTAATTCGCTTCTCCATGAGTTTGCTATTGGTGTAAAGGCATGTTATTGATTTTGGACTAGTGACTTTTTATCCTGGTACACTCCTGAACTAGTTCTAGGAGTCTTTTGGTATAGTACTGGGGTTCTTCTAGATAGGGGATCATATCAGCAGCAAATAATGATAATTTAACATCTTCGCTGCTATACCTTTCATTTATTTCTTTTTATTTTAAAGAAAAAGATACAGAATTTTTAACACAAGATGGTAGGAAATTAACAATGGTTATTATAGTTCATATTTTTATCTTCACAGTGGTTGCTCAGATAACCAGATACAGGCATGCAAGATTGATCCAAAAGCATATAAACACTAACTCTTCCTTTCAATGAATGAACAGAAATTGGGAGTAAAATTATCTTAGCTAATATACTTCCTTTCCTCTTTTCTCCTTTCTCCCATCCCTTTCACAGAAGTTTCTTTCCCTTTCACAATATCTATTGTATCTTTTGTTTCTCATTTGTGCTCTCTGTTTTTTACTCTAGGGAGTAAATATGATGCTTAACCATTAAAGTCCAATTGTTTCACTTATGAGTATGGTTTTGGGTTGCATGCATTTTCCTATAAAAGCCTTGAGTTTATCTTTCCTTAGAGTTCAGTAATACTCCATTATATTTAAAAATCACATTTTTTATCCAGTCCTCAGTTAATGGACATTTGGGTTGTTCCCAAGATTTAGCTATGACAAACTGTGCTACTATAAATACAAGTGCACATATATCACTGCTGTACAATGTTTTTAATTCTCCTGGGAAAATACCTACAAGGGGAATTGCTGGGTCAAATGGGATGGCTAATCCTACATTTTTGAGGAATCTTTGCAGTGACTCCCACAGTGGTTATACCAGTCTGCACTCCCATAAACATGAAAAAGGGTTTCTTTTTTCTCACAGTCCCTCCAGCATTTATCAGTTGACTTCTTGATGACAGCCATTCTTTTGGGAGATGGAGATGGAATCTTAGTGTTGTTTTTATTTACATTTCTCAAATGACCCATGATGTTGAATATTTTATCATATTTTATTTGCCATTTATATTTCTTCCTCTGAGAAGTATATATTCATCTCAGATACCCATTTTTGGGTTGCATCTTTGAATTTTAAGGTCTTTGATTTTTTAATTCTTTATATGTTTTGGATAAAAGTCCTTTGTTTAAGGAAGAGTTGGATAAAAAATTTCCTAGTTTGTGTGTTTTCTTTTCACTGTCTTGGTGATTTCTTTTGATACACGAAAACATTTTAATAATAGGCAATCCCAGTTGTTATTGTTTAAGGCATTTCCTATGCAGTTTGGTTTTTGCTCGAGAACTCTCTGAGTGCTAGATGTCTTCAAGATTTCTACCTACTTTCTTTTCCAGTAGATTGAGTGTTTCTGCTTTACTATTTAGATCTGTGACCATTTCGACTTTAATTTAGTGCATCATGAGAGAAATGGGTCTAATTTACCCCTCAGATTCATATGGAGTGCAAATTTTCCCAGCAACATTTATTAAAGAGGCTATCTTTCTTTCAATGAATATGTTTGGTCTCTTTATCAACAAGATGGCTGAATGTGTTTGTAGTTCTGTACACATCTTCTAATCTGTTCCACTGATCCTGAGGTCTACTTTTTGCCAGTACCTTGCTGATTTGTCATACAAACTTTGTAGTATAATATCAATTTAGAGATTGTGCTGCTTCCTGTCTTACATTTGCTGTCTAGGATTGCTTTTGCTATTCTAGGTCTCTTCCAGTTCCAGATGAATTTTAGGAATATTTCTCTAGATCTGTGAGGTATGGTAATATGTTACAATTGGGACTGCATTAAATCTGTTGGCCATTCTCACAATGTTGGTTCTTCTTGTCCATGAACAAGGACTATCTTTCTACTTTTTTATATTCTCTTTGATCTCTTTTTTCAAAGTACTGTAATTTCAGTATATAAATCTTTTAATTCCTAAGTATTTCATTTTTGGGGTGCTATTGTGAAGGCTGTGGTTTCTGTAATTTCTCTCTTAGCAAGTTTGTCATTTGTTTACAGGAATACTATCAAGCTTTGAGTGTTGGCTTTGTATCCAGCTATGCTACTGAATTTGTTTATTAAATGAAGAAGTATTTTCATGGACTTTTGGGGTCTTTATGGAGACTATCATATCATCTCTGAGTAACGATAATTTAATTTCTTCCTTTTATTTCTTTCTCTAGTCTAATTACTTTGATTAATGATTCCAGAACTATATTGAATACAAGTGGTGTATTCAATACAAGTGGACAACCTTGTCTTCTGCTTGATTTTAGGGTCAAAGATTTTAGCTTTTATCTATTTAGTAAAATGTTGGTTGATGGCTTGTCATAGATGGCTTTTATCAGATCAACATAAGACCATCTGCTCTGATTTTCTGTAGGATTTTTAACATAAATGAGTACTGCTCTTTACCAGAGCTTTTTCTGTATATATTGAGATGGTCAGGTGTTTTTTGTCTTTGGCTTTTTTGATATTATGCATGACATTTCTTAATTTGCATATATTGAACCATCACTGAATCCCTGAGATGAATCTTACTTGGTTGTGGCATATAATCTTGATAATTTGCTGTATTCTGTTTGCTAAAATTTCATTGAGGATATTTACACCTATAGTCATTAGGTGATTGGTTTGTAGTTTTCTTTTCTGATTGGGTCTTTTTCTGGTTTGAGTACCAGGGTAATGCTTGCCTCTAGGAATGAGCTAGGGAGAACTGCTTCCCTTTCAATATCATTAAAATGTTTGAAGAATACTGATATTAAATCATCTCCAAATTTCTTACAGAATTCTGCTGTGAATCCAGGACCTGGGCTTGTCTTTGTTTGTAAGCTATTAATTACATTTTCAATTTCATTGAATGATATTGGGTTATTCAAAACTTTTATATCTTTGTGATTCAGCTTTGGTAATTCATATGTTTCAAAGAATCTCTCCATTTCTTTTATGCTTTCCATCTTATGTGGGTAAAGAATTTTGAAGTAGATGATCTTCTGAATTTGTACAACATCTGTAGTGATTTCCTTTTGTATTTTATTCCTTATTGCATGAATTTTGAGGTTTTTTTCCTTTCCTTTTTTGATGAATTTGGCTAAGGTTTATCAATGTCATCTATGCTTTCAAAGAACCAGCTTTTTCATTCATTGATTCTTTGTATTGTTTTCTTAGTCTCAGTTACATTAATTTCTGCTCCAATCTTTACCATTCTTTTCCTTCTTTGAGCTTCGGGCTTGACCTATTCTTCTTTTTTTTTTTTTTTTAGAAGATTTAGATGCAGTATTAGGTTATTTCTTTAAGTTCATTATGTTTTCATGTGAAAGATAAAATACAAAATTTCTTCTGAGAGCTTCTTTGATTAAATCTAACAGGATCCATTAAGTCGTATTTGTATTTTCACTTGATTGTAGATACTGCTGAATTTCTTCTATTTTATCTGTGATCCATTGGTTGTTCAGGAGGTGTTGTTTAATTTCTATGTATTTATATTGTTTTTGTAGTTTCTTTTGTCAATAATTTCCAATTTCATTCCTCTACTGTCAGATAATATGTGTGGGATAATTTGTTTGTATGCATTTACTTAAACATATTCTATGGGCTAACACATGGTCTATTTTAGAGAAAATCCATGTAGAACTGAGAAAAATGTACTTTCTAGTGTTCAGTGAAACATTTTTTTTTTTCAGGGAAGGCTCTACAGGATGTTCTAGGTCTCAATACCAGATCACACTCATAGTGATCCACCTGTTTACAGGCTCCCAGGAGCTGGAATTACAAGCACACACCACCATGCCCAGTCTCAATTGCCATCTCAGTGTACCCCAGGGGTGGGGCAAACATGGCAGGCCCAAGGATTGAACCCCCAGCCCTGCACCAGCTTGCAGGTGCTTTAATCCACTGAGCTCTTTGGCTGGCCCTCAGTGAAACATTCTATAAAGGTCTACTAAGTTCATTTGTTCACAAGTTTGGTGTAGTTCTGTTATGTCTTTGCTGATGTTTTTGTCTGGTTGATCTATCTCTTTGTGACAATGGGTTGTTAATGTCCCCCACTGCAATTGCATTATTATTTGATTTTTCATGTCTACCAATATTTGTTTTATTTAGCTGGGTGCTCCTGTATTTGGTGCATATATATATATTTATGATTGTTACCTCTTCCTCTTGAATTTTTCACATAATAACTATGTAGTGACATTCTTTGTCTCTTTTGATCATTCTTGGTTTGAAGTTCACATTGTGTGAAAACAGAATAGCCACTCCTGCTTTTTCTGCTTTCCTGTCACATGGAGTTTTTTTTTTTTTTTTTCTATCCTTTGACTTTGAGTTTATGAATTTTCTTTTGAGATAAATGTGGTTTTTGTATACAGCATATTGTGGGATTTTGTTTCTTGATCTGCTCTGCCAGTCTGTTTCTTTTGGATGGTGAATTGAGGCCATTTATATTAATGATTAGAAATGATAGGTATTGGCTTATCTTTGTCATGTTATTTTCCTGCGGTTGGTACCCTACTTTTCCCCCTTTAATTTTTTGCCCTATTGGTGGTTTCATTATGTTGTTATTCTTAAAATTGTGGCCATTTTTATCTCTTTCTAGTATATCTTTCAATACTCTTTGCAGCATTGATTTGGTGCTCATGAGTTTCTTCTGTTGTTCTTTGTTGTGGAAGTAACTTATTTCTCCATTAATTTTGAAATATAATTTTACAGAGTACATCCATCTAGGTTGGAAGTTGTTTTCTTTCAGGACCTGAAATACTTTACTCCAAGCTCTTCTTGAGTTCATTATTTGTGATGCGAAATCTCATGTGATTTTGATGGGTTTTCTTTTACAGGTGATGTCTTAGATACTCTTCTCTCACTGGGACAAATAGCTGACACTCAAAATTAGGGAAGAAAACTCTTATTAAGCCTGCAGTTGCTGGAAGTATCAGTCCATATTCAGCTGGCTCCAAGGCAGAGCAACACATGGCACAGAGCAGCTTTTCATGGCAGCAGCAGCAAAGAGCAGAGAGCAAAAGGGAGGATCAGCAGCAACAATGGCTGCAGAGAGCAAGTCTGTCTCTCTTAAATTGTATTCAGGCTATCCTCCCTACACTTGGAGTAGGACTCACACCCATAATCCCAGAAGCACTCACATCAATAATCCCAGTAGCATTCACACCCATAATCCAGGTGGATCATGAGTTAATCTCAAACTCTAGAAGTCTGCCTCATGACTTCATGAGACTTTAGGGGAACAACTAGATGCAAACCATAACATAGGTGATCTGTTGCTTTTCTCTAGTACCTCTTAGTGCTCTCTGTTCATGAAGTTCTGGGATCTTGCTTACTCTATATTTGGGTGTAAATTTATTTTAATTATGGATAATGGCATTTCTACATGCCTCACTTATTTATGTCAGATTCTTTACCATTGTTTTAGAAATTTTCTATAGTTTCTGCAAATAGTCTTTTTATGTCATTTTTTTTATTTCTGCTTTTTTGTTGTTGTTATTCTTTATATCATCTTGCAGCTCCTGAATTGCTATTTCCTGGTTCCTTGTTATATTTAAGAGATCTTTCTATCATAGTTACTACCTGCAATCCTTTCTTCAAGGTCTGAAAGTCTATCCAGTTTCATTCCAATGGTTTTCCCAGGTTTCAATATATTTTTTAATTTCCTGGATCTCTCTTTGAATCTGTTTCATGCATCCTATTTTTTTCCTATATTATTTATTTAAGGTTTCCATCATTTTCCTATGCTTGTCTATTTTTTTTTTAATCTGTGTCTCTTTTAGATATGCTGAGCAACTCTTTCCTTATAGCTGTCATTTCTTCTTTACTTGAGAATTATTTGTGAGCTGAGCTTCTCTGTAGCCTGGTGCAGTTGTCTCTTTACTTCAGTTGTTACCATTTCAGAAATTTCAGGTATGTGACTTGCCATTTCTTCTATGTTGTTGTATCCTGGACTTGCTCTGGGTGGCCTGGAGGTCTCAGATTTTATTTTCCTCCTTTGTCTTGAAGTTTTCTATTTCAAAAAAAAAAAAATTGTTTCTATGACTATCCTTTTGAGTTTCTGGAGTAGGTAGCTATTGCACTAGTATTGAGGCTTCTCTAAGAAAAGCCTATTCTTTAGATATATCTTCAGTGTTAAGGATATTCTTGGTTTATGTCTTTCCCAAGATCCTACCTTCCCAATTAATAGAAAATAGAGTGTTGATTTCTTTTTAGCTCTGTTCCCTATATTTTGGTGTAGGGTATTCAATATTATTACACCAGAGCTTCCCAATATTGTTACCCAGTAGAGAACAACTGATTACAACAGATGTGGCATCCTAGCTACAATAATACAATTAGTAATAATGATAGCTTCAAGCAGACTTGAGAAAGTGACAAACTATTAATTTCGTATTTTAAACTATAGGAACAAAACTCTATCGTTATGACAGCATCAGTTGCAAATTAGGATTTTCTATGCAAAGTCTTTCTCCTTGTTAGAGTGGATTTATTCAGGGTTGCTCCTGATGAGCCAGTTGCTATGTCCTAGGCACATCCTGTGATGGCTGCCCATCTCATGATCTAGGGGAACAGGTCAAATACCTGAGTTCCCCTGGACACAGGCTCTCATGACTGCAGAGGGGGTGGTAGACAGGGTCTCTCCCCTCCCTCATAGCGTAGCATGGCTCACCAAGGCTCTGGCAGTGACAGAGAGATGATTCTTTCTAATGTCTTATTGTTCTTGTTAAAGTTTTGAGAACTTAATTAAACAAAAACAGTGATAGCAGCCATCTTTGTCTTGTTCCTGATTTTACAATGAAAGCTTTCAACTTCTCCCTATTTAGTATGGTGCTGCCTATTGATTTGCCACAGATGACTTTTATTAGATCAAGGTAAAGCCCCATTCCAATTTTCTACAGATTTTTTAAAAATCATGAATGGATGTTGTGTTTTATTGAATGCCTTCACTGAATCTATTGAGATGATCATATACTTTTTGATCATGCTTCTGTTATGTGGAGAATTGCACATATGGATTTTTTTTTCTTTTCAGAACTGGGGGATTGAACTCAGACCCTTGTGCTTGCCAGGGAAGCGCTTATTCCACTGAGCCATCTCCCTGGCCCCGTACTGATTTTCATATGCTGAACTTTTCCTGCATCCCAGGGAAGAATCTTGTCCGATTATGGTGCATGATCTTTTTGAAGATTTTCTGCATTTTGTTGCCAAGATCTTAGTGAGGACTTTTTCACCTATGTTCATTAAAGAAATTAGCCTGTAGTTCTTTTTTGCTTAGGTCCTTTTATTTTTTTCAGTGAGGATGATGCTTACTTCTAGGAATGATTTTGGGAGCACTGCTTGCCTTTCAATTTCATTAAAGAGTTTTAGGAATAATGTTGTTAGACCTCTAATGTTCTTGTAGAATTTGGAAAAGAATTCATTTCAATCTGGGCTTTTCTTAGTTGGTAATTTATTCCTTTAATTTCACTGACTTATTGGCTTATGTAGGATTTTTATCTTCTTGGTTCCACTTTGGTAGTTGATATGTAACTAGGAGTTAATCCCTCTCTTCTGAATTTTCATTTTATGAAAATTTCAGTACAGAGTACAGATTCTCAAGGTAGCTACCAATCACCAGGATTTTAGCAGAATGTTTTTGGTTTTTTTTATCTTTCATTTATTCATTGATTTGGTACAGGGTCTCACTTTGCAGCTTGGACTCATAGTGATCCTCCTATCTCAGTCTCCCCAGCACTGATTACAGGTGTGCACCACCATGCCCAGTTTCAGTGGCCAGCACAATGGGCCAAGGGTTCCAGGGCTAGCATAATATGTGGTACCGGGGATCAAACCTGGTTCCTTGAGCTTGCCATGCAGGCACTTAGACCACTGAGCTATCTCTCCAGCCCCAGAATCTGTTTTGATTTCACCTTTTTCATTTCTAATTACAAGGATTTGGGTCTTTTCTTTCCTTATTTTGGTAAGATTGGCTAAGTGTTTATTTTGCTTAATCTTTCAGAGAACCAATTTCTTGATTCATTGATTGCTTTTACTTTTTTTTAGTCTGAATTTTATTAATTTCTCCTCTGATCTTTATAACTTTCTTCCTCATATTATCTTTGCGTTTGGATTGTTCCTGGTTTTTAAGACACTGAAATGATCCTTAGGTTATTTATTTGAGCTTATTCTGATTTTATGATAGAAAAATTTGCTGCTATGAGCTTCCTTCTTAGTACTGCTTTCATTGCATCCCAGAAGTTTTGATAGTTTGTACTTTCATTATCATTTGTCAAAACTACCTAATTTCTTCCTTAATTTCACTTCCAACCTGTTGGTTAGTCAAGAAGATATTATATAATTCCCATGTGTTTGCCTGATTTCTGTATTGTCTTTCACTATTGTCTCTAGTTTTTTTGTGCACAATGGTCCAATAATATCTATGAGATAACTTTGATTATTTTGCTCCTTTACTTAAGCATGTGGCTAGCATGTGGTCTATGTGAGAGAAAGTTATATGTGCTACTAAGAAGAATGTGTGTCCTTTTGTTGTTGGGTAGAACACTATTAAATCCATTAGGCTGAAGATTTTATTCAACCAAATGGATTGATTTGTATTTCTTTGTTGATTATTTTGTCTGATTGAACTGTACACTTGTGACAATAGGGCATCGAGATACTTCACCATGATTGTATTGGTATTTATCTGATTTGGCACATCTATTAGTGTTTGTTTCATGAAGCTGGGTGTGCCAGTATTTGGTGCATATATATTTATAGTTATTAACTCTTCTTGTTGAACTAGTCCCTTCACCAATATTCACTGGCCTTCCATGTTTCTTCTGATCACATCTAGCTTGAAATTCACTTCATTGGAACTTAGGATAACAACCCCAGCTTTTTTTGAGGTTCCTGTTACATGGAACACTATTTTTCATTTTTTTGATTTTTTTTATCTGTATCTTTTGGAATTATTTGTGGGGTTTTTTGTATACTGCATGTTATTGGGTTTTCTTTCTTGATCATTCTGCCAACTTGTATCTTTTTCTTGGGGAACTGAAAGTTATTAATTAGAAGTATTAACTTATTCCTGCCACTGTACCATTTTCCTGTTGCTGATTTCCTCATTTTTTCCCATTTTGATCAGCTCTTTATCTTTAAATTTATCTTTATACTTATTCTTTTTGAAAAGTCAATAGCATTTTAATACATATATTAACAACCTTGCTGAAAAAAGAAACCAAGAAAAATTTTCATTTCAATAGCATTAAAAATCCTCCACAAAATTCTTAGGAAAATTTTAACCGGAGATGAAATACATGTACATTGAAGACTATAAAATATTGATGAAGGAGCCTGTGGAAGAACAAATAAATGAAATAATGACCTGTGTCCATGGGTCAGAAGAAATTGATATTCTATATTATATTATATTAGTTATACTAGTCAAAGAAACATAAGTTTCTGATGTAATCCTTATAAAAATTGCAACCAAATTCTTTTTTGGGGGTCAGCTTAGCCCGCCCTAGGGGCGGGGCTGGTGTGCATGTGGTGCCTGGGATTGACCTGTGGTCCCTGCACTTGCCTAAGATTGCCAAAGCAGGTGGCTTAGACCACTGAGCTATCTCATGGCCTTCAATGGCATTCTTTTCAAGAGATGGAGAGTATTGGGACAGGGCCTCACTATGTTATCAAATGTAATATTGAATTCCTGGACTCAAACAATTTTCCTGCCTTAGCCTCCCAAGAAGCTGGGGCACAAGCATGAGCCATCATGCCTGATTTCCAATGGCATTCTTTACAGCAATAGAAAAAACAATCCTAAAATATGTATGAAACCACACAAGACCTCAACTAGCCAAAATGGTTCTGAGGGGGGAAAAAAACAAAGTTGGAGGCACAATACCTCCTTACTTAAAATTACGTTACAAAACTATAATAATCAAAATACTATAATCTAAGGATGCAGTCAGACACAACCCAATGAGCATGTCGTAACAGAGGAAACAGAGCCCAAACATATTCAGTCCATGAAGTTTTGGTCATTAAGAGTGCGCAATGAGGACAGGATAGTGTCCTCAAAAAGGGAAAAGCTGATTTCTGCATGCCAAAAACTTAAATTAGACCCTTATGCCACACACACACACACACACACACACACACACACACACACACAATCAACTCAGAATGGATAAAGAACCTAAATGAAACTATAATTGAGACACGAAACTATACAACTCCTAGGACAGAAGACAAGGGAAAAGTTCCTGAACATTAGCCTTGGCAGTGAATTCTTCCCAACTGCACAAAAAATTAAAGGCAGAAAAGTAAAAATAAATAAATGGAATTCTAGCAAATCAAAAAGCTTCTGCATCGCTAAAGAAACAATCCACAAAATGAAGCAGCATGCTATAGATTCAGAAAAATATTACAAGCCATATAAGTCATTAGTAGCCAAAATGTAAAAAACTTATACTATCCCTAGTAGAAACACAAATATCCCAATTTAATAATAAGCAAATGACCTGAGAGACATTTCTTCAAGAAAGACCCCATAAAAGGATGGTCTGATATACAGGAAGGTGCTCTACATCACTTATCAAGTTAAAATCACTATGAGATGCCACTCCCCACCAAGCATGATGGTTATTATTAAAATGTCCAAAGATAGTAAATGTTGGCAAAAGTATATAGAAAAGAGAACACTAGTAGATTGATAGTGGGAAGCCATTATCAAAATTGGTATGGAAGTACAAAGATTTGAATGTATTCCTCAAAAGTCCATGTGTTGGAAACTGAATCTCTAAATTCCTATTTTTTTGTGTGTGTGTGTTTGTTTTTTGTTTCTTTTGTGTGTGTGTGTGGAACCGGGGATTGAACTCAGGCCCTTGTGCTTGCCGGGGAAGTGCTTATTCCACTGAGCCATCACCCTGGCCCCTCAAAATTCCTATGTTGATAGAATTTGTAGATGGAAACTTTGTGAAATGATTAGGAGTAGTGAGGTCATGAGAGTGGGAACCCCATGAAGGCATTAGTAGCTTTACAAGAAGGGGAAGAAACACCTTTTTTTACATGTTGCTGCCCCTCTTTCTCTCTCCTCACATCAAAATCCACCATAAAAATCTTCACTAGATGCTAGTTTCATGCCTTTGGATTTCCTATCCTTCACAGACTAAGAAATGTATCTATGCTCTTTATAAATTATTGAATCTCAGAAATTCTTGTATAGAAGCTAGAGGAGACAAAGATAGGAGATTGTTAAAGAACTTTAAAATGGAGTTTCCACATTACTCAGAAATCTGTTTTACCCCAAAACAAATATAAATTTAATAACACCTTCTTTGAGACCTGTACTTCCCTGCTCATTCAGCATTATTCACAATCACCAAGAGATGGAAACAATCCAAGTGTCCATCAATAGACAAACAAAGAAACTCTGTGATATAGACTGTTCATTAGAAATACATAAATTGAAAATCTCCAGTAGTGTGTGGTAGTGGCTGTGGCAGCTTCAATCCTGAGGGTTCGGGATGATAAGGGCTTTTCCCACAGTGGGAGTCCTGACAGAGGGATACCTCCGTTGGTGTTGGATGTGATAGGGCCACAGGTGTCTGCTGTGGTACTGGGGCCAGAGCACAGGTGCTGCAAGTGGTTATAGAGCTGGGATCCTGCACTTACTGAAATGCCTGTTTGTATTTTCTTCTACCATGCTGAATTTCCTTCATATGATTATTTTGAATGCTTTTCCAAGTAAAGGAATTTCCATTTATTTGAGGTCAGTTACTGAGGAATAATTGTGTTCCTTTGATAATGTCATAGTTCCTCACTAGATATGCATACAATTCAACTTTGTAATAATATACAGTTACATTGAAACAATCCAATGCACTACTATTTATCCACAAAGGGAGGCCCTGCCGTTTGCCCCAATATAGATGAACCTAGAGAACATTATGCTAAGTGATACAAGCCAAACACAAAAAGAGAAATATTGCATGATCTTATTTTGTGTGGATAAATATAATATTTTTAAAGATTAAATATACAGAGACAGGATTGGGGAGATAGCTTGGCAGAATAAGGGACTGCCTGGAAAGCACAAGATCCTGAGTTCATTCTCTGATATTGCATGCCATGCCAGCCTTAGAACCCTGGGCATGCTGTGCTGGCCCTGAAAAAGGGCATGGTGGTACGTACCTGCAATACCACCATTGAGGAGTCTGAGACAGGAAGATCACTATTGGTCCAAACTGCACAGCAAGACCCTACATTGAAAGAAAAATAAATAAATATACAGAGATAGAAAACAAAACAGTAGTTATCAAGGCAAGGGTAGGAAGTGGAAATTGGAAGAATGTAGGTCAGAGAATATAAGGTAACAGACACTCAAAAGGAGTAAGTCCAGAGATGTAGTGTACAGTATGAATCTTACTACATGTACAATTTCTGCTAAATGAGTAAATTTCAGCTGTCCTTGTCTCAGAACAAGTAAAAAATGGTGGTTGTATGAGATGATGGGTCTGTTAATTTGATTTATTATAGTGGCTATTTTACTGTGTGAATGTAACCCATAACATCAGATTGAGGTCTTCAGTATCTACAAGAACAAGAGTTTAAATGGTAGGGATGGAAATGTTTGTGTTGTCTGTATTTTGCCACCTTTGAAGCATTTTATGCTGTATGGTATGATACATAAATGACTGCAAAAATTCCACTAAAAGACTTCTCTATTTAACAACCAAATTCAGTAGCATAGCAGGATACAAAGTCAATACTCAAAAGTCGATAGCATTCCTGTACACAATCAACAAGCACACTGCAAGTGAAATTAGGGAAACCACACCTTTCACAATAACATCCCAAAAAATGAAATACTTAGAATCAGTGTCACAAAAAAATTAAAAGATTTATACAGTGAAAATATAGTACTGTGAAAAAGAGATTGACAGAAGATTTCAGAAAATAGAATATAGTCCTTGCTCCTAGATAGGAAGAACCAATATTGTGAAAACAGCCATACTCCCAATTTACACAGATTCAGAGCAATCCCAATTAAAATATCATTAGCATACTTCACAGATCTAGAGAAATAGTCCTGAAATTCATCAGGAACCAGTAGAAATCTAGAATAGCAAAAGCAATCCTGAGAAACAAAGGGAAGGCAGGAGAAATCAAAATCCCTGACTTGAAATTGTACTACAAAGATACTGTGATAAAATTAGCATGGTACTGGCAAGAAAAGACAGACCTGAGGCAAATGGAACAGATTATAAGATGCAGACATCACTACAAACACACTCAACCACCTTATCTTTGACAAAGGAGCCAAACATGTTCACTGGAAGAAAGATACCATTTTTAATAAATGATGCTTAAAAAAATGGCTTTTTACATGCTGAAGGCTAACATTAGACCAATGTCGATCACCATGCACTAAACTATAGTTAAAAATGTGTCAAAGATTTAAATGTTAAAACAGAAACACTAAATCTACTGGAAGAGAACGCAGGTAGAAATCTTAAATACATAAAGTAGGAAAAGAGTTCATGAACAAAATGTAGACTGCATGGGAAATACTATAAAGAATCAACAACTGGTATCTCAGCTTTTTAAAAAGCTTTTGCATGACAAAAGACAGCACCAACATAGTGAATAAGCAACCTAAAAGAGTAAGGAAAAAAGTTATATCCAGTTATTACTCAAAAAAATGAAAAAAAATTTAAAAATTAAAAAAAAATTTTAAATGACATATTTAGAACACATGAAGAACTGAAAAATACCCCCAAATTCAAAGATCCAATACACAAATGGACATTTCAGATGAATACACTCTTCTCAGATGAAGAAATACAAATAGCAAAAAAATTATGAAAAAATGTTCAATGTCATTGGTTATTCAAGAGATGCAAATTAAAACAACACTGAGATCCCATCTCAGCCCAGAAAGAATGGCTATCATCAAGTCAACCAGTAACAAATGCTGGAAGAGCTGTGGGGATAAAGGAACCCTTCCACTGTTGGTGGGAGTGCAGGTTGGCACAACCATTATGGAGATTCCTCAAAAAGCTAGGATTGGAGGTTCCATTTGACCGAGCTATTGCCCTTCGGGTTTTTGTTCCAGAAGAAGTGAAAACATCATGCAATTTATGTGCACCCATGTTTCTAAAAGCACAGTTTGTCATAGCTAAATCTTGGAAACAATCCCAATGCCCAGCAACTGAGGAAAAACATGGTAGTTTTATGCAATAGAATATTTCTAAGTCATAAAAAAGATAAACTCGAGGCTTTTGTCTGTAAATGGATGCAACTAGAGACCATACTTACAATTGAAATAAGTCAGACCCACATGTGCATACATTGGATTGTCTCACAAGTGTAAGAGTGAAAGAGTAAATAAAACCTGAAAGGTACAATAAATACTGTAAAATGAAAAGAATGTGTTCAAAGGTAAATAAAAACTGGGAAGAGGAAAAGGACAAAAGAATGAAAACAGAAAAGTAAATATATATATATATATATAAGGATAAATATATATATATGAGCTTAGATAATTGTACTGCTGATTTCTGCTGGTCTATTGAAAGGAGCAGTTGATGCTTTATTTTTTTTCTTCTCTTTTCAAATTTCTTATAACTTTTTTAAACCAATTTTGCATGCTTATATCTGGTAATCTAAACAACTAATTTTAAGATAATACCATGCAATATAAAAAAGAACTATATGCTGTAAATGGCAATGTCATATGGCAGGAGACTTATATCATAACAAAGCTCTTTAAACATATATATTTAATATATATTTTAAAATATATATATATATAGCAGATTAAGTGGAGAACTGTAATTGACTATAGATGGGGGTGCGATGGATAACTGTTACTCCCTATGGCTCAACAGCTGAACCTCTCTCTTTGTTTGGAACAGAGCTATGATCTTGACTGTGTCATGTACCTAACCTGTTATAACTCCCCATACTCAACTCTTCATCAGAAGATGGTGATATGAGAGCGGGGAGATCATACAGTTCCTGTCCCCATGAGGATGGTACCTGCAAAGCTGGCTGCATTCTGCCTTCAGCACGCTTGTCCTGGGGAGCTTGGCCTTGGGGTTATAATTTCTCTATGCAACAAGCAACAGCAGCACCTTCATGGGACCATCCCTCCAGCCTGATTTGGAGTACAGCTTCCCAGTCTCTACCTGCAAGCCTGACTTTCTAGCCTTATGTTAGATTTTGTGAGTGGCTTAGTATTTTTAAATAAATTATTGTTGTTCCTCTTATGTTAGCCAGTACTGGTCCTTATTACTTGCAACAACTTTTCCTGAATGTTGTAAAAATTGATCCCAGATTCCTAGAAAATTCACTAAATGTCAGATGGTTTTTCTGGACAGGATGTACCTGAAGGACAGAAAACACCAGCTAGTAGTAGAGATGGGAGTTCTGATAGCACCTGGCATGCATCGGTGAAACATTAACTGGCCAGATGTGGTCACAGGAAATCAAGGCCTTTTAAGGAAGTCTGATTGCTCACTCTCTAGAACAGAAGTTAGTATGAAGACTCTGTACTGTCATCTCACCAAGGCGGACACAGCTCAGCATTTAGCTGCCAGGAGCACTGACTGATGTCGCTGCTGACCAATGAGATATGGATTTCACAAGGCTTCATGGGGAACCCGAGGGAGTGGCACTCAGGTTCCATTCCTGCCACATTGGTGTGGCCCTTCAAGTCGCATAGGGCCTGAATTCCACACTTGCTCACTTCTCTTGCAAATGGGGCTGTGTCTACAACTAGAGAGAGAATTGGATGGTGAAAAAGAGGTGAGACACATTTTCCTGCTGATGTAGCAATTGCTGCAGCCCAGCAATACCACAGCGAGGTTGGGAGCTTCTGCAGCATGTTTGCCGTAATGCCTAACACTTGGCGTGAGTGAGTATCTGTGTCAAATGCTTTTACTCCAGCCTCACCATCTAGGTCCTGACCATTCTGAGACCCCAGGAGGAGGGCACTTTCACCCACTGACAGTATAATTATTTCATATGAATGGAAGAGGAGACTACCATTTTGCCATCTTAGGCTTCTGATGGCCTTGACTGGGCAGATAACAATGGCAGACTACACTCTGTATGCAGGTAGCACTGAGGAAATAAAGACAATATCATAAGTGGGTCTACTGTAGACAGTATAGTAGGCACAAACACCTGTATAGCAGGGGACTCCATTCTCCAGCGTCAGTAAGCAGGCATCCATCATGGTGATGCTTTGCAGTGACATCCATGCTGTGGGATCAGGAATGTTAGGGATGCAGAAAAAAGTGTCTACGCTCAGAGTCAGGAACAGTTCTCTTGCCTGTCTACTTATACGTAGCTGTTAAGTATGCACTGTGACTAGCCACTCTTGCTCTCATACACATGAGCTTTTGAAGTTCTTTTTAGTAAAATCTGACCTGCTTAAAAAAAAACTAGTTTCCATAACTAGTTTCCATAACTAGTTTCCTTGGTCTGAGGTGAGATGAGAGAAAAATCACTATTGAGTTAGATTTCCAGTGATTTGTAAAACTAGGGTGGTTCCAACATCTGAGATGAGTAGTCAGAAGTTGGTGGATGTTGGATGAGATCAATTTTGGACAACTTGAGTATGAGACACTTTGTAGACATCCATAGGGATATATTCAGTAGGCCTCTGATTGGATATCCTGTTTTGTCTGCAGTGGACAGAGCGGAACTCAACGTAGACTTGGATTTAACTACTTGTAAAGGCCAAGGAGAGTCACAGAGTGGGTGAACTCCTGGTGAGAGTGGAAAATGAAGGCAGGAATTCTATGACAAAAGGATGGACCCTGCAAGAAGTCTATGAAGGTCAGGGAAAGCTACATTGGTGGGAGGATAGAGAGGCCCAGGTGCAGTGGTAGAATCACTGACAACATCCCAGCAGAAAAGGCTGGAATGAATGCCCTTGGTATGTACTGTTCACCATACCAAGACCACATCCAAAACTGGGGAGGCTCACTAACACTTGACCACATCCAAAACTCACTAACACTAAGACCACATCCAAAACTGGGGAGGCTCACTAACATGGAACACATGTGAAGGGATTCAGCACATCAGGAAGGTGCAAGAGCAAGCAAAGTCCCAAAACTGCAGGACCCAGTATCATCTTTTATTTAAGTAACTGGGAGGTAAGTGCCCCATCCAGATTGTAAACACCTATTTCAAGAAGCTTGGGTGTGAAAGGAGGAGAACCTTAGGGAAGGACAAGAAGTGGCAGTAGGGGAAAACTTGAAGATTAGCTCAAAACATGGGAGAAAAATGGATTAATAAGTTCATCTCAGTATTCACTCAAAGTTCCATCAGTCTGGATCAAACAGGAATGGGTAGAGATCCAAAGTCCAAATGACATATGACCCAAAGTTCCAAATGACATATGGGTTAGTATCAAATGCTGGAAAGAGAACTGTCCAGTTCTTGAGAAGAGAGCTCATTTACAACAGGAGCACCCAGTTATAGAGAAGAGTACCCAGCTCTGGAGGGGAGAACCCAGGTATGGAGGGGAGCACTCAGTTATGGAGAGGAACATCCAGTTACAGAGGGAAAACCCAGTTGGGCCCAGGGCTCAAGAGAAGGGTAGATCAGTCAGGCTCAAGCCAGAGGGGGGCCTCCTGTGGTGACAGAGACAGGAAAGAAACTGTCCATTTAGGTGATTTTACAGTGATGGAAAGTGGTGGGGACTACTGTCTTTCCTCTGTGAAGCTGTAAGAACCTGATTGGTCCTGGATCTGAGCAAAAGATCCCAAGGCAGGCAGTCTGAGGGAAGCAGAAATGCTTTGCAGTCATCTCTAAGATTCACTCAAGGCTAATTTGGAGACAGACAACCATTTTCAAGTACTTAGTAGCCCTTTCTTCAAGGGCCATGAAAGTGGAAGAAGAGATACGTTCTTTAAAGTATTAACTCACCCAGGCAAAAGGGGTAGGGTGAGAATTATAGGGAATTGATAGAGCTCAGCAAACTTAAGGGCAAAAAAACCTGCCCTGATTGTTCAGGGGACCCCAAGAAAGGAGTGCAAGGAAAAGTGACTCAGTATTCTCTATGCAGATGCCAGGACACTCCGGACTGATCTTAAAGGGGAATGAAGCAAGGCTGGCAATATTGGTGGAAAGAGTGGCTGCAGATTACTTTATTCCTAGGTCCCTTCCTCACAAAGCCACCAGGTTCCCTCACCTCATCTCCAGGATGCCTTGAGGATTCTTCCTAGGAGAGACTAAACAGAGGATTTGCTTTAAGCGGAACCTGGAACAGCTCACCCAACGTGTGCCCAGGGAGAGTCCTGGAGGGACACTTGTGTAAAGGAAACTTGGAGTGTGACTTCCAAGGAAATGGGAAGGGGTGCTGGAGAGATAATGCCAGTCTACCACTGAGCATGACACTGTAATGCTACACCTAAGGCAGAACAGGAGAAAGCCACACAAAGGAGTGGGCCTAATGTTCCAGGCAAAAGAGTTTGTGAAAAGCCCACAGGGTGAGAAGGTAATCAACACATTCAAAATCAAAAAGGGAAGTAACGTGGCTGGCCCCTGAGGAGGAGTGTGAGATGAACTTAAAGATGGGAAGACTGGAAATTTGCAAACCACTATAAGACCTTTCCTAAAGATGATGAGAAGCTCCAAACCTGGGCTGACCAGAACCTACCTGGCTTGACTTTATTGTGTGTGGAGAATTAAGAAGCTGGGATGAGGTCAAGTGGCATGAACTAAGGTGGTTGTGGTAGAGAGGATGGAAAGATACAGCCAGGCAGCCAAGAAGGCCTCTCTACACTGCAGAACATTTTAATGTTCATTGCACGAATAAAGTTCTGGTGCATGGTTACTTTACTATTCAGATAATCATCCCCATGATATTGCTGTATTCAGTTTATGAAGCACTTGTAAAACAGATAGAGGACCAAAGAGATCAAGCCGTGTGACCAATGCCACAGCACAGCCGGCACAGTCTCGACCACATACTCTCCATTTCTTTGCTTAAAACTGGATCCAGCCATTTAAACAAAGCTAAAATGAATTATTATTTTTAAATGGTCCAAAGTATAGTGTTGATCATTTGAAAGGAGGAACTACAGAACAGATTTGCAAATGAGACTGGAAAAATTGAGGAGGAAAAAATTCACATACAAAATTTCAAAGTAAAGTTTTTAGCAGCGGAACCTCTATGGTGGAATTCAGGAAGTTACAGCAATAGAGCTTATTTCAACAATTTGCAGGGCAAGAAGTAAGCCAAGATAAAGTGACTAAACTGAGGCACAGGAACAGCAGCATGCTGACCACACTGTAAGTGGACAAAGCTCACCCTAAGGGCAGGAACAGCAGATGTCTGTCACCTCCATTGTCTTGCTTCCTGTAGACTCAGGTCTCATACACAAAGCAACACTGGGATCAAATTTAATGAATCACCTTAATCCAGCACAGATTGCAGAAGCTTCTATAGAAAAAGATACAATGCACCTTAGGTTCTTACTTCCCCCAATTCTGGCCTTTGGATTAAGAAATACATCATCAGATAATAATACAGTTTCTTTCATTTACATTTGAGACCACTATAATGGAGCCCCAGTTTATGTATCTATCAACGCGCAAGATTCAAGCTCTATTTGGCCATCATGGGCTGAGTTAACTTAATATCATATTTGTGTCAAATGGCTGAACCAGAAGCTTACTTGATTCTAGATTTTTATTTCTTAAGAATACAAGTTTTGTGTAATAGATGTATTTTGTAAAATTATTTTAAACCTTAAAGAATATTTAATAAAAATGAAAAATCTACCCACACTAATCATTCCTTTTGGTAATCCCAGAGATACCACCATGAAGATTTTGTCTGTGGATTCTCCAGGATTTTATGCATTTGTGAGACCAGTTTTTGCCTTTAGAAACCAGTTATAATATACAGTTGTGCTTTTGACTTGCTATATGATCATCTTCAATATCAGTGTAAATAAAGCCAACTTGTAATAGTTGTTAGTATTCCACTAAATGGAGATATCATAATTTGTTATAAATCATTAAATAATGACTCATTGATGAGCACTAAAAGTTTGATTCCTATTTCCTTCTCACAAAAATATTCTGCTGTGAATATCCTTATGATATGTGTTTTTGCTCACTTCTATGAGCAAACCTCAGAAAGGTAATTGCAGATTAAGAGGTGGGGCAATTCAATATTTAATGTACACTACTAAGATGTATTTTTAGAAATTTATACTTGTGTCCACTTGATTTCCCAAGTACACATGCCAACAATGGATATTATTTTTCTGCATCATTGCAAGCTAGATAAGCAGGATAAGTAAAACTATCTCATTTTAATTTTTATTCTTTCATTATTAATGAAGCTTCTCTTGTTTCTGTGCTTCAAAATCATTCGTGTTCATTTTTTCAAAAATTAATTATTCGTACCTTTGCCTATTTTACTGTTGGATAAGGATCTTATCCTTGTGAATTTACTGACATAACAAAAAAGGGTTAACATTTTCACGTGCTAATTATAATAGTCTTTTGTCTAAATATCAATTTAAATGCTCTCCTCCAATTGTTTTTGTCTTTTAACTTTAACAACTTATCAAACAAAGGCTGCTTGATTTTTTTAATTACTTAAATTGATGCTTTGCTTTGCTTTTGTGACTTCTAGGTTTTATTATCATGCCCTGGCCTGAGAATAGAGATTTGTTCTCCAATACTGTTTTGCTTTATAAATTGTAGGTGTTAAGATATATAATGTGCACATATTAACTCCTCACAGTGAACATACTCATTATATACTGAAAACATGCATTGATAACTTTTTTTTTTGGAAGAACCGGGGATTGAACTCAGACCCTTGCGCTTGCTAGGGAAGCGCTTATTCCACTGAGCCATCTCCCCGGCCCCTGATAACTTTTTAATGTATTTGGTGCAGGGTCTCACTACACAGCTTTGCCAAGAAGGCTTCCAAAGAGAGCGCTCTGCCTCCCATCGCAGGAGAGCAGGAGCACCCCTGAAAGAGAAGGAGAAAAACTCACATTTTCAAAGATGAGTGAGCAGCTAATTATGAACTAAATTCTCCACAAACAATGAACTGAATAAGCCTTTCCTTCCTTAATTTTGGGTATCAGGTATTTTGTCTCAGCAATAAGAGAAAAGTAACCAAGACAGCTACAAAGTGAGCTCAAGCCCAGCCTGAACTGCGTAGTGAAACTGTCTCAGAAAGACACCCACACAGAAAGACAGAAAGACAGTGAATTTAGTAATAAGTATAATCTTCCTAACATCAATCTTTTCAATCTAAAAACATGTTCAGGGCTGGGGAGATAGCTCAGCACTCTAAGCATCTGCCTGGCAAGCACAAGGACCCACTTTCAATTCCTGGTACTGCATGTCATGCAAGCCCCAGAATCGTGGGCTGGGGAGGCTGAGACAGGAGGATCACTGTGTGTCCAAGCTGTGTAATGAGACCCTGTACCAAATAAATAAATAAATAAATATTAAAAACATGTTCAATCTCTTCGTTCATATGTTCTTTTATCTCATTATTCAATGTTTAATAGTTTCTTCTGTATAGATCAACTTGTATCTTTTTGTTGAGTGTGATATTGTGTAATAGCTTTGTTATTATGATTGAGATAATTTTCCCAATTACATATTAAATACATTTCAGCATCTTAGACAATAATAATAAACACTAACTTTTAATTAAACATTGCTTAGGTAGCTGACAGATTGTTGTTGTTCATTTTATTATGTTATTTTTGTCTTTTTGAGACAGGATTTCACTATGCAGTTCAGGCTGGCCTTGAACTCACTTTGTAGCCCCGGCTGGCTTTAAACTCAGTGATCCTCCTACCTTAGTCTCTCAAATGCCAGGATTATAACCATACTCCATCATACCTGGCAGCAGATATGTTATTTTATCCTCAGATACAAATGAAACCTATAGGTCACAAAACATTCATATAACAATTGTTTAAACATACCGGGATCTGTTTTGCTCCCACTGAAGAAGCACAGACATAGAAAAACACCTGCTGACATCAGCCTTGTCCTCACAGTTACACAGGTGCTGCAGTCCCCATGTCTCACCTATTTTTGAGACAGAAAGAAAAGAAACTAGGGAGTACCCACAGCTTCTTATGTCTCTGGCAACAACTGCAAGTTAACCACATTTGCCTCAAAGGAAATTTGTGGAACTGTGTGATACTTGCAAATCACAAATAAGGACTAACTGAATGATCTTGGAATTATGTATTGGCCAACTGAAAGGACATACCTCCCACTTGTTTTTTTTTTCAAAGTTTTATTGATAAACAGCAATGAGACAGTTTCAAATCAAATCAGAAGTACAGTTTCAACAAATAATACACTGCATATATTCTTCTTAGTGGTTAA
>NW_004524768.1:3609398-3616764 GCF_000260255.1 Octodon degus | reverse complement strand
ACATTGTCATGTTTCCTAGCTCATCTCCTTTCCCTCTCTTGATTAGTTAGTCCTTGAGATACTGCTTTCCCTTTCCTTGTATTATATCTTTCTATTTGTATTTCTTCTTTGGAGTTCTTATACTAGGGCATACCTCCCACTTGTGACAAGCTCACCATAATGTTCTTGGGGCAGAGTGGTTACTGCCCCTCATCTACAGAGGAGGAGTCCGAAGCACAGGGGATTCAGTGATGTGCCCATGTCACACAGCAGGAGGTGGAGATGATGTGCTTCGAGCTATTTCCATAAAACATGCTTGTGGGCAGGTATGCCTAGGACTTAAAAATGTCAAAAAAAACCTACCAATTTCTTGATTAATTTTCCAACTTAAAGGTGAAGGTCTTTATTGCTTCACTGTTAAATCTGTAGTGAAAAAGAATAATCTGTGAAATGCTCAATGATAAGCCAATATTTTTAGTAATGAGGAAGTCTTCTGGTCCAAACTTTGTTTTATCACTAAGATATCTATACTTCTGAGTCCCCCAGTAAGGTTAACAACAATGCCTATCATTCACAAAAACTAGAAGAGACATCCGTAATGTTTTCTCACTAGTGTTTACAAACCGATCTCACATTTCTTTTCAGCTCTGCCTTTTTACAGCGGAATTCAGATACAAGAAACTAAACACTGCCGATTGAACATCCAGGTGCTCCAGTGTCAGTGACCCTTTTCATAATGACATCACAGATAAGAAAAATGGATGTTTTCTCTGTGAAACTGAAAGAGCTGTCTTGCTCTGCTGCTGTTTTTAGTGAGGGGCACGTTATCAGAGAAACTTATTTTTGAGAGTAGTGCCAAGTTTGACATCTACAGTATGGAAAGTGGAAGGAAATTAACCACCAGGCCAGGTTTTCCCTGAGCCTGAGTCAAAATTCCTGTGTTAAAATTTTCAGGGGCAGTAAAATTCCAGAACTGAGAGGCTGAGGGAGAGGTAAGGGGAGATGGAGAAACAGAAAAGTAATTTTAAGAACGAGGCGGTGTGCTACCAGGATGACCAGAGCTTCCAAAGCCACCCGTCATTCAGTGACTTCGACCCTGTGCTGCAGAATATTGTGGAGTGTTGTTTATCTGCTAGTTCCTCCCTCTGGCTGCTCAGAATTTACTTTTGTATTCAGTGGTCCCTGATGAGCCAAGTATGCACCCTCTGCACTCATCTGAGTTCCTATGTGATGGGAGGTGCACAGATGTCTTCGGGATCTATTGGGTACAGCTTTGTACAACAGGACAACCTTGATGAAGCCATCCATACCAGGATGGCCCCATTTGGCTAGCAGTGGTAGAAGGGTTAAAGGCTCCCAGGCAGCCTTTCTGTTAACAAGCCACTAAGGCCTGGACCTGCTGGCCTAGGGAGGAGAAGGAGACATGCTGGGATATGGGCAAAAGGAGTTCATTATCTGCTCGTGCATTGAAGGAAAGTGCCGGATGCCATGAGTCCCTGGGCAGCACATGTCCAGCTTGAAAGACACCCTGGGCTGCAGAGGCAGAAAGAGAGGCATGAGTAGAAGGATCTCCAGAGCAGCACACCCCAAGTAGAGGCACTCCCTGGAAGCCAAAATCACACTGGCCTCCAAATGTACGTGTGATGCCTCTAAAAGGATGGGTGCACGCTGAGGCATTATCAATATTCCTAGTAATATTACTAAATGGAGAAACTGAGGCACATATATAGCACATGTAAAGTACTAGGCCAGCAGGCCCTTCCCCTGGGTACCCTCTCACCTGCTGTGGGATGCTGCGGGATGCTCACTCCATCTTTGAAAATGTAAGTTTTTTCTCCTCCTCTTTCAGGAGTGCTTCTGTCCTCCTGTAATGGGAGGCAGAGTGCTCTCTTTGGAAGTCCTCTTGGCAAACCATCTTCAAGGGCAAGCTGTATCATGCTTTTAACCTACCATACTAACCTTCCCATTAACCTTATCCTCTGGCCCCTGGGAAGCAGTGAGCGAATGTGTGAGAAGTGAGAGAATGTATGGAGTGCATAGTTTAGAGCAGGTATAGGACCTCATTCAATGCTTCCAGGGTTGCCTGGCACCTAATAGGTGCTTAGTAGAAAAACAAATGAACTCCAGGCCTATACCCCTCTGAGTTGCTGGCTTGTAGATGGAGGTACTCACTCATTTCATTGATCTTTGTAGGGCCTAGCAGTGCCACAGAATTCATGTTATACATCCAGTTTATATAAACATATCTATACTCACATGTGTGCATAGCCTTGATTGATTCTCCTTCTCTGATTAAACTATTTGATCAATTTAATAATAATAGTCCCTAACCCATACCCACATCACTTATCAAGCACTTTCCTAAGCAGCTCACAGTGGTTATCTTCAGATTGAGATTGATCCTATCATTATCAAGGATTGCTGACAGGGGAAGTTGAGACAGAGAGAAGCTGAGGAAAAGTGACTTACACCAGCCACAGAGTTGACAAGCAAGGGGACTGGATGTGGATGCAGATTCCCATCTCTGTTTGTTCATCTTGGCAACAGCCAATAAGCCTGTATTTCTGTCCTTCTGCTGTATAAACATGCACACGCTGGCTCTGGGCCACGTGTGGTCAACAGCCGTGGAGTAGTGAGCATGCCTGATTGGCATCTCAGCCCTGACTACCCTCGACATTCCTCAGAAGACAAGAACTGTGGCTGAAAACTGGGTTTTTGGACTTCTCAGTGCATTTACCAAACATAGCCCTAGTGTTAACCTCTTAGGGAAACAGACACCACCTTCGGAGGACAAATTTGTCTGTAAAGCTATGAGTGAGTGCTGTGAGCAGTGCGACTTCCTCTTGCACTTGTAGCCAGGAGGCAAAGTGAAGGTGATGTGCCTGGGTGGTGGGCTTCTCTGCATCCCATCCTTGTAGGTCTCACGGCCCGACGTGCCCATGGCTCAGGCTAAGGAGCCATTCATGTCAATGCTGGAACTGATCCTGCCACGCATCTGTTTGAACTCTTTCAGGTCTCAGATGAGAAGAGAGACACTTGGTGACAGGGCAACAGGAAGGAAGTAATCCCCTCAGTGAGTTCAGGGTACAGAAAGTCCTAGAATCCAGGCCTCTGAATTGCAGCCACAGCTCTTTCCAGTAAACCACCCTGTGCACAGCTTCGCAGAAATGTTTAGATAAGCTTTACACCTCATTTATGTGTGCGTTGCAATGTGGATGTGTCATCTCTTATTCTTAGTAAAATTGTTTTTGCTAGAACACATTTCACAATTTACTATTTCACATCTTTGCAACCCTGCTGAGACCGGTTGCCAGCTAACTGCTGCCACAAAGCTTGCTCCATTGCTATGGTGTCGCAATGGATGCAATTAGCTGCTGCCAGTGTCTTGACCATTTTTAGTGTCTTGCACCACTTTCCATCTACCTTTTCTGTTAGTCTGCTTCATTTCAGTGTGTTTACCATGTAAACTGAATGAGCAAAAATGCTTACTGAAATATGTGCCATCTGGGGTAGCTGAACTTGACAGCTTGCTTCAGTTTGGTCATAGTGGGCTTCCAGCATTTTTTCTTCCTTACAGAATCATCCCTTTCTGCTCTTTCCTAGATGTTTTGGAACTGCTTTGAAATGTATTCAAACCATCACTGCTTCTGTCTGGGGAAATCATTCAGTCAACGTAGAGATCTCATTTCTTTCTTAGCTTGAGCAAGAGTTGTTTAATAGGAAACATTTTGGCTTTCCATACCTTAAACTCACTGCTTCTACAGGGACTAGTATTTGACCCTCTTATGTTACTTAATTTCCCACAAAAAACTAGTTTTTGAAGAATAAGGCCAAGCATGCTAACAGAATTCCTCCTGATGACTGTGCGGCAGAAGCCAGGGAACTTCGGGGCTAGTGGAAGGCAGCAGAAGTTTCTAAAGCTCAGAACTAAATTGTGGAGGGGATAGTGATTGGCTAGAAAGAGAGGAGATCTAGGCTTGATGCAATAAAAGGATCCAAAGAAATAGCCAGGGTTTGAAGGACTGCAAAGAAAACCATAGTTAAAAAGCAGAATGAGGCTGGGGAGATGGCTCAGTAGAATAAGTGCTTCCCTGGCAAGCGCAAGGGCCTGAGTTCAATCCCCGGTTCCACAAAAAAAAAAAGAACTAAATAAATTAAGAGGAAGAAACACAAAAGAAAAAACTAAGTTAACAAAAGTAGAATAATAAAAAAGTCAAAGAGCAAGAAGAGGAGGGAGCTAAATAACTGGAAATGGCATGTAGTGTCGAAATAAAACAAAGTTCATGAGTGAAAGGAATACCACTCCAGGAAGTCTGTGCTTAAACATTCAATGACTCATTAGATCAAAGCCAAAACACCACCATAAATCATGCCAATGGGTGGCACACTAGCTCATACTGTAAAGCCACAACTTGAAGCAAACTAAACTGACAACCTATGGATTCCTAGAAATTGCCTCAACTTCTTCTGTTCACGAAGCTTAACAAACAGGCAAGAAATGGTTAGAAAATGAAACAGAACAGTCTTGGCAAAGGCAGCTGTAGTAGCTCGCTGTGGAAGACCAGACCAGACCTGTGGTCACCAAAGACCTTTTAGCAATCCAAACTTGTCTAGAGGAAATCCAGAGCAGATGAGGGAGGCCCCCGTACTCTGAGCACCTAGGAGAGAGGCTGTCTTTAAGCACTGAGCCTTCTGCTCCTATAAACCCCAAGACTGGGATTTTTTATCAACTTGCCAAAACTGAAAATCAGCACATTTCACCAAAAATTTAAAGCGCTGTTTCTTTCAAAAAAACAGTAGCCCCAGCAAGCTAGAACTGTGTTCACGTTGCCCTAGGGTCTTCCTATGGGGCATTTGCTCTCCCGGTGCTGCAGAACACATGCAGCTCACTTCCTGAGTTCTCCAACCTATCTATATGGCAGGGATTTCTATCCAGCAAAGTTCAGTGTTAAAACTCTGGACGGGAGCGCCCCGCTCGCATCTTCTAGCTTGAACTGTCTTGCAGTTAAAGGGTTCTTCCCATCTTAGTAAGGAAAGGCCAAAGACATAGTTGCTCCATTCTTATATTGTCCTAGTCTCTTTTATAGTTGCCAAATCTGTGGGCATGTTGGCAGAGAAAGAAAATGAGGTTGAATGTGACTGACGTAACTCTCATCCGAGTCCTGATTGGCTCCTGCACCGAGCCCCTCCCCAGCCCTGAGAGGGACTGGAAGACAAAAGTAAAAATCTTCAACTTGGGGCTGGGGATATAGTTCAGCAGTACAGCTCTTACCTGCTGTGTCAGGCCCTTGATTTGATCGCCAGAGGCACAAATAAAATGTAGAATAAAGTTTCTTTGACTTCTACTTCAAGCACAGTCCCTTCTTCGGATCCCGAGAAGGTTCTTACCCCCATAACCGGGCACACCCACGTCCTCCTGACAGTCTTCCCACTCTCGTTAATTTGTATCAAGTAGCTTAGGTTTCACAGCCCCTCTACACAGGCATCTTGCAGATACTGGTGCATTCTGCCCACCATCCAGGATGTGATAAGAAAGGCACTGTAGTTTGGGTCCCAGGGACAGCTCCTTCGTGGTGATGTTTAGCAATTTCCTAATCACCAGGAGGAGCTAAAGAGTTATTTTCTAAGCTGGTGTCACAGATATCTTTCACGATTCCTCTGATTTCCAAGTTATACGGTAATAAAAAGTGAAGCGCGATACAGACACAAACTAAAGTACTTCAGGGAATCATCGGAGCATCAGGTTTCAAAATTCAGCAGAAAGTACAAGTGTTGGGGTCAGATCATTCTCGGTATCACTGCCTGAGGTGACTACAGGCTTGTGATTGCTGATCCTGAAGCTGTCATCTTGTTCTACAACAGCTCCAAAATCCAAGGACATTATTCAAAATAGAGAACAATGTGGACAGTGTGTCCTGGGAGAAAGCCCTCAGTTCTTCATTACTAGACCCTAACAGCCGTTCTCACTCCCCAGTAACTGATTTATGGCTATGGTTTCGAGTTCATCTGAAAAGTTTTCAGCATTGTAAGGGTGGTGTGAGAGCCATCGGTAAAAGAAACTTTTAAGTCAAATCAGGATTTGTTTTCATCCAGGTGATCAATAAACGTATAATAGAGGGGATGTGATCTTATACTTGTCTGCACCTGGGAAAGGGAGTGGGCCCCTCACTGCGGGTATGAGTTGTGAAGACCCAGTAAAGCTGTCCAATCCCAGGTAAAACATAACTGAGAGTGCTTCACTCTCTGAGGCTCTCCAAAATCCCAGTTGATCAGCGATAGTATTAAAAGCATGACTCTTAGGGTGGTGTGATGCTATTGTCTGTGTGCTGCGAGGCTAGGGAACATAGCAAAGAGCCACGCACAGAGGGCAGACTTTTGCTGACGCTGGATTCACGCGCTGGTACCTGCGTGTCCACTATTCTCCACCTTAGTGTTAGAAGTTCTAAAAACAGGAGAGAGGGAGGTGGCGGGTCAGGAACCGCACTCCCCAGTTGGGCAGCCTGTCGGGTCAGTCAGCTTGGCTCACTGCCCCTCAGGGACGCACTGGGCATGCACCACGTGCCTGCACGGTCCCGCGACGATGGCGATCTGAGGCCAATTGGCCTCGCTCCTGTTTTTTATACATCCCCGGCGTAGCCCGGAACAGCTGGGGCCACACTTAGACAACCCTCGCTCGGAACGCAGGGCTCCCGCCCGCCCGCCGGTCCCGACCCCGAACCTGACCCCAGACCCGAGAGAGCCGCGCTCGGCCGACTCCACGTGGCCTGGCTGGGGGTGGGAACAAGGACCTTGCGAGCCCGGTTTCGCAGCCGTGTTACGCAACGCTCGCGCCGCCGTCATCATCGCCCTAGTCGTGCAGGGGGCGGTGTTGGCGCGGGGAGCTCCGGCAGTCGGCACTGCGCCCGGTCTTGCGTCCCAGCTACCCCACGGTGAGCCCGCGGGCACTGCGCAGAGCACGCCCAGCCCACGCGGGCCCCGCCGCCCGCGCTCAGTCCGCAACAGGTCTCCGGACACAAAGCACTCTGCCGGGGCACTCTCGGGACACTCGGTGCTGGGGACGCGGTCCCGTGTTGTGCTCGCGCAGCCCTGTACAGGCGGACGCGATTTCTCGGGTACCGGGTAGCCTCTGCAGTCTCACCCGGCCGAAGAGGGACCCGGAGTAGCAGCGGCACCGACGGAGAGGCGGGGCCCGGGGCGGGACCTCGGGAAGCCCGGCCCCATCGCTCGCAACCATTGGTGAAGGCTGGGGGGCGGGCGCGGCTGCGGGCGCGGCGATTGGGGCGGTGGCCGCCCGTCACTGGGCTGGCGGGCGGCGACGTCGCGCGGCGTTCGGAACTGACCTACTAACACACATCTCTCGGCGCGGCCACGGCGCCGCGGACCCGGC